>NW_007731890.1:185812-211420 GCF_000696425.1 Galeopterus variegatus
GGGAAAAAAAAAAAAAAAAAAAAAAAAAAAAAAAAGGTGAAGTCAAATTGTCACTGTTTGCAAATGACATGATCCTATATATGGATGGAACAATTTTAAAGCAATTACATAGTTCATTTGTCTAAATATCATGTGTACAGATGTATATATGTATATTAACAACAACAGTATTACTAATAATACTAGTTATGATTTTGTAATTACTATTTAGTGTTAGGAAGTGCAGTATTTAATATTACTAAACACCAATTACACTTTTGTTTGTGGGAAGTTCTTTTTTTCCTTACAATATATCTCACAAAGCCTGTATAGTCAAATAGTATGATTAAACCAGTCAATTTATAGAATCACTTGTTGTATTTTGTTTTTGATCTTTAGGTGGCACTTCTATTTTACTTTGATTAAATTTTATTTTATAATTATGAAATCATTTTTCCAAAGGAAAAACTGTCATCAAGTAGAGTTAGAAAACTCTAGCTTTTGCTTCATCCTTCTTACCCTTTTCCACCCATTCTCCCATATATAACTACTTTTATTAAATTATCTTTATTTCTATTGATATCTATATCTAGTAGAGTAGATGCAGTTGATGAAAGTATTACTAAATTAGAAAAAAAATCTGAGGAAATTACCAAAGCATAACACAGAGATGATAGATATAAAAAGAGAGGAGCATTTATATCCTAAATGCATATTTTAGAAAGCAAGAGAGATTGAGAAATAGTGAGCTAAGAATTGTATTCAGGAAGCTGGAAAATAAAGCCAGAGTAAACACAGAAAAAATAAAAGATATAATATAGTTAGAAAATAGAAGTGTACAAAATAAGACACAGAGAAACAAGAGATAATTAATAAGACCATTTTCCTTGATAAGCAAGGAAAGTCAGAGAAATGTTTACATAGCCAATGGGGCTAAGGAGATGAGACAACCTAAATTCAATGTATCCAGGTCCAAAAGTACAATTAGGATGTAATGTAAGATGTCGGCAATATCGGAAACTGGGTGAAGGGTATATGAGACCTCTCTGTATTATATTTGAAACTTTTCTGTAAATCTAAAACTATTCTAAAATTAAAAGTTTATTTAAAAAAATAATTATTGTACTAAAAATAATATATTTTCTGTTTGTAGGATAGGTATGTTGGAGGCCCCCAAAACTACCTCCATATTCAGAGATTCTTAAAAGCACAAGTGTACTCAGTGTATATTTGTACTCACAGCTAAGATTCATTACAGTGATTTAATAAGGATACATAGATCATAAAGGAAACAAACACAGGTGGAATCTGGAGGCGTGCATGGGCAGACTTCCTCATGCTCTCTCCCTTTCATGCAGAGCTCACTCTTCTTGCACTCCATGAGCAAAAATTCAGCAACCTGTGTGCAAAGTTTCTTTCAGCAGTAGCCTATTCAGAACCCAAAGTGTTTATTCAGGGCTGGTTGGATAGGTATCCTTTGCCTAGCAGGAACCAACATTCTAGATTCCCAGGAGGAAAGCAAATATTCATCATAAACCATTTTGTTTGCACCGTCAAGACATAGTGAACCACCTTTATCAGTTATGGAAAGGTTTATTTCAGTGAAGAGAACTGTTTACCAGCCAAGTTCCTAGACATCAGCCAAGGGCCAAACTTATAAAGAGGTATTTCCAAAGACTGCATTCTCAGGTTTACTATACTAACTCATATCTGCACAGTAGGGCCCAAATTTTTGTTTTTGTTTTGTTGTTGTTTTAAATTTATCTTTACATATTTTAAATTAAGCTTTTTAACTCAATACTTTAGAGTTGTGATTGTTAATTTTATGTTTCAACTTGCCTAGGCTATAATACCCAGCCATTTTGTCAAACACCAATCTAGATGTTACTGTGAGGGTATTCTTTTTAGATATGATTCATTTAAACCAGGAGACTTTGAGTTAAACAGATTACCCTCCATAATGTGGGTTGGTCTCACTCAATCAGTTTAATGCCTTAAAAGAAAAGAATGAGCTCTCTCCCACCCGAAAGAGGAAAAAATTCTGCCACCAGACAACCTTCATCAAGACTGCAACATCAACCCTGACTGCATCTCCAGCCTGCCAGCCCAGAAGCTGGCCATACAGATTTTAGACTTGCCAACCCCCCAACTGCACAAGCCAATATCAATCCCTTTACATCTCTCTCTCTCTTCTCTCTCTCTCTCTCTCTCTCTCTCTCTCTCTGTCTCTCTCTCTCCCCACCCCCATATATATATGCATGCACACATACATATTTTATATGTATTTTTATTCTTTTTTTTTTTTTTAGTTGTTTAAAACCTCATTCTGGGAAGATATCATAGTTTATTTCACCAGTCCCCTTCATGGACATTTGGGCAGTTTTTAATTTTAATCATTTGATATATCACAGTGTTTCACTGAATAGTTCTGTGCATACATTATTTCACATTCGTATCAGTGTATTTGGAGCAGATTCTTAGAAGTAAGATTACTGGTCATATAATTTTCCTAGGATTTGCCAACCACTTTAAAAATCACTACAATGGATGACCCTCACTCCCCTGTGTATGGGCATAATTTATCCTTTAAGTCAAACTTGGAAGCTGAAACAGGAGCCATTATGTGAATTTCTAATGCACCATTGTGTATTTTAAGGGTTCTGATGTGGAAATGGCAGAACACTAAATCCAAGATGAGAATAGTCTGAAATGAAAGGTGTGCACATGGAGAAGCAATAAAATAAGAGTTCTAGTTCAACTGCATGTAGAAGTGTAGATTTGTGCAGAGAAACTCCACTTCTTGGGGAAATTACATGAAAGAAAGTTAAGCTGAGAGAGAGTTTTAAGCAACCACTCAAACAATGATAAACAAAATTCATCTTTTGCTTCCAATTTATGTGTGAATTCAGAATAATTCAGTTTGTTGTTAGCCCAGAAAACAAAATATAATTGGGCTTTAAATACCCTTTATTTTTAATACTAATTTATTCAACAAGCAAATAATTAGATCAGGAGCTACAGAAATGAGTACTGTGTTCCCCTGATGCCCTGATGACTTCAGGCTGAAGGGACAGGTGTGAAGAACATGAGTCTTTGGGAAACAGCCGGTTTAGAGATTAGGGAAAAGGAAACATACTCTAAATCAGGGATATTCTGTGGGTAATGTTCAGGAGAATTACTGATCTGAGACTGTAACAAAAGGTTTTTTTAAATTGTAACATAGAGATAGATCCAGGGATCCAATGAAAAGAAACCTTTTATGAAATTTTTTTTTAAAAAGTAAAAATGTCACCAAGCTAAGTCAATAAGTTAAGGACTGTGTCCATTTTAGTTCACAGTTATATTTTCAATGCTTGAGAAACAATAAACATTCAATAAAACTGTGTTAAGTGAATAAAAAGATAAATTAGTGTTAAACACACTAGAAAATAGAAGTATACTTCTTTACAAGAGCCTGATCATTAGGCCAACCTTTTGCTGAGTAACTCATAGACTTGACGAACGCTGGGATCTCCATAAACATTCTATGCCTGAGTATCACCCATCTCCATCTTCTCCCTAGGACCTGACAATTCCTGAATGAATCCACGGGCTCACTAAACCTAGTCTGGCTGACTGTTTTATAAGGGCCACCACACTACATCCTTTGGTATTTTTCATTCCCAAGAATGAAAGCATTTGAGGGCACAGTTTTCTCCTCCTCAGCAATCACCTTCTTCAGCAGCTTTGAAGAACAAACACGAGAAAGTCCTCTGGCTTTGGGGCTTCATTCATTAACCAGTATTAGGAATCAGAGTAACAGAGTAACAGACACATGCTAATGAACATGCTGTCTAGCTTCTCAGAGCTTTGTTCAGTCTTGGTTCCTGAACACTTTTTAATCCCTCTCTCAGGTGATATCTCAATATTCCAGTGGCTTCCAATCACCCTTACATCTCAGAATGGCTCTCAGCGAACTTTTCTTCTCCGTGAGACCCTATACTATCCTCTACAACCTGGATTCAAGTTCATGTAGAGTGACGCCTTTTATCAAGTGCCCTGTTCTAGCCCTCGGTCCAAAAGCACTTACTTGTGGGAGCTATAAATAAATAAATAAATATACAAACATATAAATGGGGGTGGGGGGAGAAGACACAGCAATCACAATTCCTTGAACTTGTGAAGACAAGTGAACATGTTGATGGGGGGAGGGGGGAGAGGGAGGGGGGAAAGGAGGAATTGGTAAAGTGACATGAAAATCAACTACATTGTGTATTGATGAAGTAAAATTTAAAAAAAAAAAACACAAAAGTACAATTAGGATGAAGTAGCAGGTGGACATTATCATTCATTTATATTTGGCCTGAACTTGTATTTTACATTTGTGGGGACCTCCAGGCTAAATGAATCCCCATCCACCCTCCCATCTCTACAGGAATGGATGTTTTGTGCCATTTTAAAAATTCCTCTGACAAGATAAAATTAACAATAAACTATCTCCAATTATCAGCCTAAAAATAGTTAATGCCTGAGTTTTTTTCATTCTTCTGTGAAGTCATTTTAACATGCTAAGTGGCTGACTTGAAATTCACACATTAAAGTCAAAAGAGCACACTGAAGAGTCAGGTAGAACTACATGGCTCATGACCATTTACATGCCAATGACAGTCAAATGTCCCCCTCAAGACTGGATTGCTCCTCAAAGCTCCTGACTTACAAGGTTACCTCAAAATGTTCATGGAAAAATAGAATTATAGATAATGAAAATCTTTCCATGAACATGTTAAAGACCCCTGAACATATATATAGATGCTCGAGAGTTTCAAAACACAAATATCCACCCACCAAACATGGCCTTTTTCTAGTATTCCTTATCATGGTGAGTGGCAGCACCAGTTTTGTAATTTGGAAGTCTGTGGGTCATTCTTGTAAATCTATTTTTCTTTCTTCCCCACCCATATTCCATCTACCATAAAGTCCTGTCAGTTTTGCCACATAAATATCTCGTGAATCCATCCATTTGTTACCATCTCTTTTTTAGCATCCTACACCAAACTGTGATTATGTGCCACCTGGATTATGGCAATAGCTTCCTGACTGTTTTATCCATGAGTATTGTACTCTCCTCTTCAGTCCATCCTCTGTACTGTGGTCAATGGGATATTTTCAAGGATAAATTGTTTTAGGACCCACCTCTTGACTCTAAATTTGAAATAAAATTTCAAAGGCTTCTTCTTTCTATTATTATTATTATTACTTTTAAAATAAAGACCAAGGCATTTTCTAGCCCCTACTTCTTTCTCCAGTTCTCCATTATTATTCATCCCCACCCTCTATGTCCTCTTTATATTATCTTCTGATTTACTGCTTGTTTGTTAGGTTTTGCTTTTTCCTTTTTGCCATACTCTTTCTAACCAGGACCACTGCATATGCTATTCCCTTTTAGGTTAAAATTCCTTGCATGGTTTCTTGTTAACTCAAGACCTTACTTACTGCCTTCCTTCCTGTAGATAAAAAAGTGATTTAACATACCTCATAATTTTATGTATATTGTGAACAATAATGATTATCACAGCACCATTTTACATATGGAAAAGCTGAAAACATAAATATCATTCATGTTGAAATAATTAAATAAGTCATAGCATAACCCATGTTTGAGTATCACACATCAATTTAAAACATACTTTTAAAATTTAAGTAAAATGATTTTTTAAATAAACTTTATTGTGTATATTTAAGATTTCTAAGATGACGTTATAGGATACATATAGATAGCAAAATTGTCGATATAGTGAAGCAAATTAACATGTCCATCCTCTCGCATAGCTACTTTTTTTGTGACAAGAACAGCTAAAATCTCTTTATTTAACAAAAATTCCTACTACAGTATGATTTTATCAACTATAGTCCTCATGTTGTGCATTAGATCTCTAGGCTTGTTTATCTGCATATCTGCTTTGTATCCTTTGACCTACATCTTCCCATCTCCCCACACTATGTCCATCTGCCCCAATAACCACTGTTTTATTCTCCATCTCTGTATATTTGACTTTAAAAAAATATTGAATTGAAATTGATTATACATATTTTGGGGTTCAACATTGAGATATGTTGATCAAATCAATATTACTAGCATATATATTGTTACGAACAGTAATTATTCTTTATGCCCCTTGTCCAATCTCTCCCCATCCCTCTCTCCCTCCCCTCTCCCCCTCTAATTACCCTAGATTTCTTCTCTCCTTCTGAAAGAATAACGGTTACTCTGTTGATTTGTTGCCTAGATGATCTGTCCAATCCTGAGAGGTGTGATCAGGTCCCCCAATGTTATCATAGAGCAGATGCTTCTTCTGTCACTCTGAAATGGGCTTTGTGGAGAGAGACATCCTCTTCTTTTCTTTATCACTGCTGGTGACTCTCCTTGTGTCAATGCACTCCAGTGGCTGGCAGACCATCTGCATGGTGTTTGTGGCTTCCAGCTGCTTGTGTGGCAGCCATGGTTATTGTGGTGGCTGTGGTGCACCACCCACATGGAGGTGATGTTTTCAGCATGCTCCTTGGTGCTGGTGATGTGCCTGGTTGTGGGAAGGGGGTCCGGTCCTCAGCTCCATGCCTTGGGCCCCCAGATGAGCCCCCAAGGTGCTGGTGTGGTGGGCCTCGTTGTAGGAGGGGGGTCTAGTCCCCTTTTCCATGCCTCTGGTTCCCAGGCAGGCCCAGAGGTGCTGGAATTTTTTTTTTTTATGATTCCACATATAAATAAGGTCATGCAATTTTTTTCTTTCTGTGTCTGGCTTATTTCACTTAGCATAAAATATGCTTATAAAATAAAATGGAAAAATATAAATGCACAGTTATATTTTCCATAACATTCTAATTATCTTAAAATCAGACAATTATGCATGTTTTTATATATGTTTGTGCATTTATATACACAGATAAAAAGCCTTGACATATATTCACAAATACGTAAACAGTAATGTCATGGAGATGAAATCATAGTGGATTTTTATCTTCTTATTTCCACATTTTTGTTTTCTATATTTTGTATATCACATGTGGTATTGTTTTAGGCTTTATAAGCATTAACTTTGAAATTATAAATGTAAAAATGTTATAAGAGGTTAGTGGTGCAGATGTTGGACAGGGAAAGGATGGTGACATACTATTCCTCTAACTTATATATCCTGTAAGAACTATTTTGGACTCTACATGGCAGGCTGTGCATGCTGTGTCAGGGTAGGGTTATAATCCTGATCGCTATCTGTTACACGTTTATATAGTGACGTCAGGAAACCTTCTTTTAAGCCATCATGAGCATATAAAAATGGCCATTATAAACATCACAAATAAAAAGAAAGCTGGAGACTACCAACTGGCTCTTTTCTGCTTTGGGCCAAATTTAACATTTGCTTCTTTTAGTCCTACGATAGTCAATAAACCTTGACCCTATCAGACCCAATACCTCCTCTCCTTGGAAACTGGATTTAAAAACCAAAACAAACAAAAACCCCGCAGGATTATGTGTAATGTTCTGCCAGGGTCTATACAGCCTTTGCAAAATTAGAAGAAAGAGAGAGGGAGAAAGGGAAGGAGAGAGAGGGAGAGAGACATAGAGAGATCTACTTTTGTGATCCTTGCTCCACTTTAAGACCAAAATAAATCATAAAGCTTTTGGAAAACTGTACAAATATTTGAACAAACATTTTTTTTTAAATTCCAGAGATATAATAAATATTTGTCAGGGAGTTAACCAAGGTGGAGTTTCAAAATGGACCACTGAGCAGGTGACTTTCAGTCTTACTAATTTACACAGTCAAACAGACATGGGCTCGAATTCTGACCACTCTACTTACTGAAAGACTTTAAACAAGTTACTTAAATGTACTTTTCTATGCTTCAGTTTCTACATGATGCTTACCTTGAGGAGTTGTTATAAATTTCAGAAATGCTGTATGCAACATACTGACAGACGGTAAGTATTTAATCAGAATCATTTGTACCAAAGGGATTTTATCTTAATCCAACCTTGATTGTTTAGTGCTTAGGATTGTATTCTTCTGGAAATAGGAAATGGTGATCTTTTAGTACTCATCAGGTATTATAAATTCAAACCCATGAACATTAACAATTACCAAGAGCTCTCTTGGGCTTATGAAAGAGTTTAGACTGCCAAGTTTATGGACAGTTGTCTGAAAGATGTGGAGTGGGTCTATTCCTCAAATTATTGAAAATCCATGCTTTTGTTAAACTGGATGATCAGAGAAACATTGTGTCTCTCCCTCTCCCCCACCCCTTCAAGTCCCTACTAGCCACCTTTACCACATACAATGCCTTTAAAGGGCTATTTGGCATCTTGACCAATGTCTACTTAGAGGAATATTAAAGAAACATTTTACAAAAGTTGCATTTTTTGTATAAGTTTGTTGAAAACCATGTGTACAATAATCCATGGTATTCTCTTTCTCTCTGATCTCAGTACGAGGAGTAGTCATGCTTCTCCTGATCCAGGTTTTTAGTTTGCAGACATGTCGAAATATGTAATTCCTTATTTTTCTTCCTTTCCTCGCTAATGCAAAACACAGTGCATCAGTCTAGAAAGAGTGGTGGATATTTGCTAAGCGTTTTGTGTACTTATTTCTATCCTCTATTCTTCATATATGCTACATATGTACTCTATTATATATTTATCCTGGGCTCATCCAATTTTTCCCTTTGCCTTAACTTCTTTTTTTAAATTTAAACTTCACTTTTCTTCTGTGCATTTTTGTAAACTATCTGAAAGCATTTTTAGAGGAAATACAGTGAAGAAAGTAGAAAGGAAGATAAAGAGGGCAGAAATAAAGAAAAAAAGGAAAAAAGATATTTTAATTAATAAATATATATGACAAATATAAATGACAAATGCAACCCCTCAAGATAAGTACCATGTATAAATAATGTCTGCTAAAGTTATCTTTATGTTAGAACTTCAATGACAAAATTTTGATTGTATTAGATCAAGAATTAGGAAATAGATGTTCAAGCAAGACATAAAATAAATATTTGTGAACTGTATGGGTCATCATCTTGTAAAATGGGTTTCCCAACAAGGCTATGAGTCTTTCCTAAGTGAGTGAATAGCAAGGCCAAAAACAGAACTTCTACTTTTCAAAAGTTAACAGTCGAGAGTGTTCAGGCTCAGCAAAAGCAAATCTTAGTATTCTGCTCTGTTGTGGTATCGAAGTTTGTGAGTATCCCATCCTTCTCAACCTTGAGTAAATATGGAAGGCAGGGAATTAGGGTGCTGGGACATTCGGCAGGGCCCTTCGCCATCCTGAAAGCATGCAAAGATGTTGATACTTTAACAGAGAGAAAAAAAAAAAAAGCCAGCACACAGCAAGCAAATAAAACCTACTAGATCAAAAAGATCTGTTTAAAGACAGTACATACGCCAGCTCCAGGGTGTTTCAAATATTTATAATTCCCTACATATTTAATCTTTAAGAGTTCTTGAGATGCTGTGTTCAGAATCTGATACTAACATACCCGGCTCAGTGCTGATACTATCAAAGCCATTGAAGGAACACAGGAGAGAGATGAAGGAAGTATACGAAAAAGACAAAATAATAAAAACTCCTAAGGCGATCCACATGACTAGAGTCACAGAACGAACAGAATTGAAAGGCACCTTGGAAATCCCATCCCTTTGTTTCGAAAAGGGAACACTAAGACACAGGGAGATTTTCTAGCATGACCATACTATTCAGAACTGAATATCTTTTGGGATAGAACCTTGGTGCCTTCAAATGAGATGAACAAATAGTGGTTTGCCAGAATCAGAGAGTATTAACCCTAATACCACAAGTCAGAAATGTGATAATTGTGACATAGCTTAGACTGGCATGTACCTTTGTACTCCAATGGGAGGAAATATTAGCTACATAAATTAATAGTGTCAACTATGAATCAGTACTTATTTATTATGGGTTCATCTCTGAACCACACTGGAAGGAAAGAGGAAGAAGTGAAGTGAAGCACATGATGAGGACAAGGTTCCTGGCTTCAGAAAGCTTCCTCTTTAATTGGGAAGACAAGAGGAAATCTCTCTGTCTCTCTCTCTCTCTCTCTCTCTCTCTCTCTCTCTCTCTCTCACACACACACACACACACACACACACACACACAAAGAAAAATAGAAAAAAACAAAGGCACATGATTCAGTATTGTCCAGCAATGTGTATGTAGTATGGACTGTGACATTATGACACTTGTGTCCATGCTACAGTCCCTCTTGTTCAACCCTTATTCCTCAAAGGCATAAATCTCTGCTAAGCCCTATAGATGCTCATCTAGCATTTTCTTAATTTTTGATTGACAACTCATTTTTCCCAATGCAGTTTATTCCATTTAAGAACATTCTAAGCCATTCCACAATGTATACATATTTCAAAATATCATGTTGTACATGATAAATATATATAAGTTTTATTAAAAAAACCTAAAAAGAACATTCTAAATGTTAAAAATGTGCCATTTATATTGATCACAGACTCTACTTCATTTTCCCTGTAAAGGGTTGCATTGGAGAACTCTGTTTCTCCTTCTATGTGGCAGTCCTTTGGATATTTTAAGATACCCATTATGGCTTTCTTCCACCTCAACCCTGAATTCCTTTGATCACTCGTATATAAAGTGTATTCAAACTCGTCCACTCCCTCAGTGTTCTCAGAACCCAACCCAACACTTCAGGTGTGATCTCATTGGTTCAGCATGAACTAGGATGATTGCCTCTTGTTCTGCAAATTCCATTCTATTTCTGTTCTTGTTGTCTAAGATTGTGTGAATATTTTGGCAACTACATCATACAGTTGACTCATACTGAGTTTAAAGTCAGTTAGAACCCCTGCATCTTTTCACATGTGTTATTGATAAATTCCCCCCAATTATTCATGTGTGTGTGCAATTTTTGGTCGTTTTATTTTTAAATTTACACTTGTCCCTGTTAAACTTTATTGTGTTATATTCAACCCATTTTTGCAGCTTTTGGAACATTTTTTTGGATCCCTATTATCTCTCCTTCCCAGCTCTGTATCACACACAGATTGACTTGGCTATATGTGACCTTATCCAAGTTAAGAACAAAAATGTTGATTAGCTTTAGGCCAAAGTAATGATTCAAGAGTGACAGTCTTTCAAAGTAAAACCTGTCTATTAGTTATAAATCTTTCAGCCTTTCATTGTAAAAGCAGATTTGGACATGAAGCATCCTGAGATTAGGCAGCAGTGATCAGATAGAAGAATTTCTTGGCGCTCTTCTCCTGCTCTTTTTAGAATTCTTTTTTTGTCTTTGACTTGACAATTTGAGTATAATGTGTCTTGGGGAGGTCCTTTTTGGGTTGAATCTGTTTGAGGATCTTTAGCTTCTTGGATCTATGAGACCATATCTCTCCCAATACTTGGGGAGTTTGGAATATAATGCTCAGCCATAAAAAATAATAAAATTCTGCTATTTGCAGCAGCATGGATGAGCTTGGAGAAAATTATGTTAAATGAAACAAGCCAGGCACAGAAAGAGAAATACCACATGTCTTCACTCACAAATGGGAGCTAAGAAAAAGAAAGAATCACAATAACACACTGACCTTTCAGAAGGAGAGAAAAGAATTGGTTACTAGAGGTGAGAAAGGGGGAGTGGGGAGAGTTAATGAGAAAATGGTTAATGGACACAAGGAGGATTATGTTTTGTAATAAAGAACAAGCTAACTATCCTGATTTAATCATCACACATTATACGCAGGTACTGATATTCAACTCTGTACCCCACAAATAATCAATTATGTATAATCAATTATGTATACAAAAATGTATAATCAATTATGTTTTATTAAAAAAAAGTTTCTTGGAATTGTCAATAATACAGAACCAAGCCGTACGTCATGAACCATATGTCATGAATATGATATATCTGTTTAAGAGCCAGTCTTCCAATGGTAATTCACAATAGAGTTCAAGTTTTAGCTTTCTGAGGAATGGTAATGGGCAAGAACCTAAGGATTCAGTTCAGCAAATTAGAATTGGCAAAGAACTCCAGTTATTGATGGAGACTGGTTCAAATAAAAACAGTAAGATTAGGAAGAAAGAGGTATAGATGAAGCCTACATGGGGAATGCTGAAAAGTCTACACAATACTAAGAATTAATCTCTGGCACAGTGGCTCCTGAGTCTGGAAGGCTGCACGGTGCCAATTACCACCACGTGATATGGCTGACCGTATTTCTTGTCCTGACAGATGTAGTTGCAGTTGGACCTGTAGTGGGATCCGTTAGATCCAGGTGTGAACAGCTGGAGCAGCCGCCAAAAAGACAGCTCAATCAGAAGTAATACTCTAATCTTAATTAATTAATATTTGAGCATATTTTCTATAAGTTTTAATAGAAAAATTTGTTATATACTTAGCAAAATGCATGTATACTGTACTTAGATTAGCACAGCTCTGACCTACAAACTTGGCGATTCTATTAAGGGGAAAGAGGATGACAAGATATGAGTTTTACTTTACTTATTTTTTAATAAACTTTATGACCTAAACCAAACTGTTTAACCTATATGAATTTTAGTTTTCCTATCTGCCAAGTGGGCCTACAATTATCTACTTTGCATAGTTTAGGAAATGTCAAAATAAAAAATAATAGCCACCTAGCATGTCATGGTCACTCAACTAATGATAGCTCTTACAAAATTAAAATTTTTTAAAAATTATAATTGCAAGCCTGAATGACTGGAAGAATGAATTAAAAATATATAAGAAAGTGTTTCCAAAAGCCCTTCTACAGCCAAATTTTTACCAGCCATTGATGTATAAACTCTAATCTTCTAAAATAAGATGTTTACCTGGTTCCCTGTAGGACTCTTTTTTGGCAACACTTCATTAGCTATAATTATGTTACTGTACATATTTGGAAGAGGTATCATAGTTTTATTTTTTTTAATTCAGAATTTGAGCTTTACACTCATCTACACACCGACCTTCACCCCTTCATTCATTTCAAAGGAGTGAGGCCTCACTGTGTTCAAAGCATCCCAATGTCTCTCCTTGTATTTTGCACACTGGAAGTTGGAAGAGTGTTAACACTATCTTCTGTTTGCTCCAGGGTGGAAAGGTGGAGGTATTTTGGGTGGTTCTTGTATAATTTTTCATCTGCTCTTTTAGTATTCTGGGATCTGTGTGATAAAAAATGGAGCCTGTGTGGCTCACACCCATTGCTACCTTCCTAAGGATTAATAACCTGGTACAGATTAATACTTAAAAGTGGATCAGGGAGTAATTCATGAGATGAGACACGGTTGGCCTCCTTCCTGCCATGCCACTGTAGAAGCCTTGCACAGAGCTCTGTTAAGGGAGGAAGGAGAAGGAAAGAAGAAAGGAAGGAAGGAAAGAAAATAAGAAGGATGCTCCGGTTATTAAAATCAAACTGGTGACCAGGCATTGTGTTTTCTTGCTGCTATGGGTGATTTCATCTGGAGTCTTCCTATATTAGGCAGGCACGAGGGCACACCTTCTCCACTCTGGCTCCACCCTATTCTTTAGCACTGCCCATGTTCCCCTAGGTTCGAAATAAAATTAACAATCACTATACCAATAATTGCACTATTGTATTTTTAAGCACTTGGCACTCTGTGCTGTTGCTGTAATGTTCATGCTAATATGTTACAAAAGTGCATAAATTAATGAAGACTTCGTGTTCTTTTAAAGTCTTGTGGTCCTCCAGAGTTTCCTTGCTGCTTGGCTGGCCAGTTTGGATGAGAAACGACCCTTAAATATGCTGCTGCTTTCTCATCCCAGAATCCTTCATGCAGCCTGGAATTATGATTTGCCAGGCAGGACTTGCTGGCTGATAAACTCATCTGCAAGTCTGGATTGCAGGGCAACACAGACTTACGGGAAGGGCCACATCTGCTAAGAAAAACGTCTGAAGGGAGTGAGCTTGGGCCTGGGGGGATAAAGGCAGCATCTGCAAGCAGGTCCTTTTCAGGTCTGGAAGGATCTGGCCATCTCCTTTCTGTGATACTTAGGAAGAGACAGCTATAGCAAAAGGGGCACAGCTTGGGGACCGCGATGGAGCCGTAGCTCTGCCTTCCTCCAACTGGTTTCCTGTGCCATCCCTGTAAGCAACAGCCACTGAGCAGAAAACCCATTAGCAGGCTTCCCTGGGAGTGCTGGGGGCATTGACAGCCCTATTATCCATATTTCCCATTCATTCCATGCCAGCGCTCAGTGAGGCAGCCAAGCAGAGCTGCCCACTTTGCTGTACCCACTCATCTGACTTATTAGCAAGATGGTAATTATGTCGGGAAGGGATGGAGGGAAATGAGGGGGAGGTGAAGGAAGCTATTTGTTGGTGATGGGATGACAGCTCAGGAACCTGCACATACGTGCCTAGGAGAGAGGGAGGAGAGGAGGAGGGGGAGGGGGAGAGGACGGTGGATGGTAACCTGCAATGAGGCTGAACATCTTATGTGCCTTTTTGGAAACTTGCTTACAAGGAATGGCCTCTATAATCAGGCCGTCCACCCGCTCCTCCTTATGAAAAAGTTGCCCATAGCAAGGCCCAGAGAGGCCCCTTCTAACAAGGAGAGTGCCCTTGCTTATGGCTGTTTTTTGGGAGATAGTTATAGCTGCCTATTCTTTTCAACTAGCTCAATGGTGTCTCTTTCAAGAGTTTAAAGCTAAGTCTGTGCTAAATTTAGACAGGCTAGTGTGAAATCTTGTCCAGCAACTAGAGCAAAGTATTCAAAATGAGAAACATCTTTTATAGGGTCGTATTTGCTAAGGACCTATTATGTCCGAGGCACTGCCCTAGGTGCTGGGGACATAGCAGTCAACCAGACAAACACTTTTTGGTTGTTTACATTCTGGTATGGAAGCAAAAAATAAATAAGTTAATAAAGAAATAATTTTAGATAGTAAAAAATATGTGATAGTGGTTAAGAAGGTGGTTATTTTAGACTCTATGGCAAGTAAAATCCTCTGTGATTGGTTAGAGCTAAGAGCTAAGAGCCAATGAGTGGTTTGCTAAGAGCCAGTTAGGCAAAGACCTGGGGGAAAGTGCTCCTCACAGAAGGCCAAGTGGAGTGAAGGCCTGCAGTAGAAATGAACTTGGCATCCCAAAGGACAGCAATGAAACAAAAAGGGCTAGAAGCAAAGTGAGCAAAAGGTGTGGAGGACAAGGATGAGGTAGGAGGGGCAGGCAAGGGTACACATCACAGATGCTGGGGAGTTGTTTAAATGTTATTCCAAGAAAATGGGAAACATTGAAGTGTCTTCAAAAAGTTCATGGAAAATGTGTGTTATATTAAAAAAAAAAAAAAGCATGAATTTCAAAATTTTTTTTTGCACTAAAATAAACTTGTACTATCCTGTTATAACATGTCTGAACAGGATTTAGCTTGAGGCACTAAGAAGAATAAGACATCAGTTTGAAAAGAGCCCCCATCAGAGCAGTATGAATTCTTCTAAAATGGAAGCAAGAACAGACATCAAATTTATGGTGAAGCTTGGGTGGAAGGATGGGCAAATCAATGATGCTTTACAAAAGCTTATGTGGAAAATGTTCCAAAGAAATCTGCAGTCTACAAATGGATAACTCATTTTAGGAAGGGATAAGTGGATGTTGAATATGAAGCCCACAGCAGCAGACCATCCACATCAGTTTGTGAGGAAAAAACTAATCTTGTTCTTGCCCTGATTGAAGAGGACTGATGATGAACAGCAGAAATAGCCAACACCACAGACAATTCTGACTGAAAAACTACAGTTATGCAGACTTTCCACATGATCGGTGCCAAAACTGTTGCAATGGATCAGCTACAGACAAGAGCAGAGTTTCAGTGAAAATTTTAAACAAGTGGGATCAAAATCCTGAAGCATTTCTTCAAAGAATTGTAACAGGAGATGAAACATGGCTTTCCAGTATGGTCTTAAAGACAAAGCACAAAGCCATGGCTACCAAGAGGTGGGAGTGGTCCAGTCAAAGCAAAAGCTGACTGGTCAAGAGCAAAGGTCATGGCAATGGTTTTTTGGGGATGCTCAAGGGATTTTGCTTGTTGACTTTCTGGAGAGCCAAAGAACAATAACACCTGCTCATTATAAGAGTGTTTTAATCAAGTCAGCTAAAGCTTTAGCAGAAAAATACCCAGGAAAGCTTCACCAGAGAGTCCTTCTCCATCATGGCGATGCTCCTGCTCATTCCTCTCATCAAACAAGGGCAATTTTGTGAGATTTCATGGGAAATCATTAGGCATCCACCTTATAGTTCTGATTTGGCTCCTTCCGACTTTTTTCCCCCCTAAAGGTCTTTAAAAAATCTTTAAAAGGCACCCTTTTTTTATTCGATAAAGGATGTAAGAAAGATTGTATTGACATGGTTGAATTCCCAGAACCCTCAGTTCTTTAGGGATGGACTAAATGGCTGTTACTGTCACTTACAAAAGTGTTTTGAACTTGATGGAGACTATGTTGAGAAATAAAGTTCTCCTTTTTTCTTTTTTTCTTTTAATTCCATTCTTCCATGAACTTTTTGAAGTCCCCTCATATTGAAAGTTTTAATCAAAATGAGGTATGATCAAGTTTGTATTTTCAAAACATCCCCTCTGAATGCTGAATGAAAAATCAATTAGATGGAAATAGGAGAGAATGTTGGGAGGCTATTGAACTAGAAACCAGACATAAAAAGGCTGTCACTCAAAGGGAACAAATGGATTACAAAGTAGGAGTCCTTACAGCTCCTAAGAAAGGCAGCACTGAAAGTAAACAGCTATCATATACACCTATTTTATGTTGCCCATTGTCTAGGCACTCTGATAATGCTGTTTTACTTTTTGCCTATTATATCCCAGGAGGTGAGGACCCCATTTTACAGACGGAAACTCAAAGTCATAAAGTGACTCTTCCTTTGTCTTACCTGATAATAGGTGGTAAAAGCAGAATTTAAACCAGTAGTCACATCTGAAGTCCATGTTGTTATGCAGTTATGTTATGTTATGTTATGTTTTATGTTATGTTATGTTATGTTATGTTATGTTATGTTATGTTATGTTATGTTATGTTATGTTATGTTATGTTATGTTATGTTATGTTATGTTATGTTATGTTATGTTATGTTATGTTATGTTATGTTATGTTATGTTATGTTATGTTATGTTATGTTATGTTATGTTATGTTATGTTATGTTATGTTATGTTATGTTATGTTATGTTATGTTATGTTATGTTATGTTATGTTATGTTATGTTATGTTATGTTATGTTATGTTATGTTATGTTATGTTATGTTATGTTATGTTATGTTATGTTATGTTATGTTATGTTATGTTATGTTATGTTATGTTATGTTATGTTATGTTATTTTAGGCAGTTATGCCACACTGCCTCTCACCCGGGGAGCTCAGATGTCCACAGGTTACCAGGCACCAGAATGGGTCTCAAGCACAGGACTCAAGTCTTGGTTACTGTTCTGTCCCCCAAGGCTAGAATAGTTCCCGGCAAATAGCAGCTGAATAAGCTATGGGGGAGATTTCCCAGGTATTAAATTAGATTGTTTTAGCTCCTTTTGCATGCAGTAGATACTGGTCCCAGAAACCAGGCTGTGTCTGAAATGGAGGTCAAGTAGTAGCAGAGACGCAAAAGGAGGATACAGAGGAGGGAAAGTGTCTAGGGACTGTATCAATTAGGGATGACTTGCCTCAGTTCACATCGTAGAGCAAATTAGTGATGAGTGGTCTCAGAACTCTCATCTCCTCATGCTCAGTCCAGCAAGGCTGCATGCATCCTGGGAAGGAATCAACAGACCTGAGATAAATCCCAAAGATTATTATCAATAAGCCTCGGCATCCTTATCAGAAAAGAGGAATGGTATTGTCCACTCCCCAGTGGAGTGGTGAGGAACAGATAAAATAATGGTTTATGAGATGCCTAAAACAAAGCACTGGGCAAATAAAAATTCTGATGAGTTTGTTAAATATCACTTTTACTGGAGATTCCCTCTGATCATATATGCTTTAATTTGTTTTGAATATTGGTAGCCTACCCATGAAGAACAGAAGTATAAGAATTTACTCAGATTTCTGGATCTGCTAAAAATATACGTACCACTGAAAAATGTATCTCAGGTCGTTTCTTTGGTAAATCTACTATTCACCAATCCACAGAAATTCATACGTATATTTATTAATTCAACAAATATTTTTAAAGAATTGTACAAATACAAGATAATTGATAATTTGGCTAGTTCCTGGGGACACAAGCACAGCACTGAGGATTTCAAGGGACACATATCCATGGGACACTTCTATGTCTTGGAGTATAGGGGGATGGAAAAAAATATATATGAGTGGAAAGAGGATTGTCAAAAATTAGTCTAGAATGATAGAAAATCTTCATGGGTTGGTGGTTATTTTTTTAGCTTGCAATGATCATTTTCCAAAGTCTAAAAATCAGTGCCTTATTTCGTGCTTTCCAGATGACTCTCAGGGTATCAGAGAGAAAATGGTCAGCTGGTCCTACTAAGGATAAATGCTGCCAACAGTTCAAAGTTTCCTCTCTTCTCTTTTACATATGTAAATGTCTTCCCAGGTTGACTAAAAGTTCTATAGTAAAAGGACCAGATCTTCCTCCTATGTTTATTCCTATCTACGGTTATTGCAGTTCAATTTTTGCTGACACAACCTAAATGTCAGCTAGGATGCCTCCTTATACCTAAAAATTTAGAGAGATGGGTTCAAAACCCCACTTATACACCCTGTTAAAGTTCAAAGGCCATTCATCTCATTACTTTTATTTTTTTAAATTCCTGGAAGGCTTATATTGTGTCCTGCTTACTCTCTTACTTGTGATCTCTTCAGTACATCACGCTGTTTAAAACAAGAAACTTCATCTTTTACTAATTTTCCAACATAAAATATACAAGATAGCAGAAGACTTTATGAGGAATCTGAAAAGAGAATGTGGAGAGGAGTAGGGGACATAGAGAGAAAATACTTGTGGCAAAGCAGGCAAACAAGTCTTAGATAGTCTTTTTCTCCAAGAGTGCTTTCTGCTCTGACGCTTGGAGTTCCTGTCTCGGCCCTTTGCCATCCACTGATCCCTCTTTCTTCTTCCTCTCTATTCCCTACTCTTTCACCCTCTTGGCAGGGTAATAAACAGACATTCTCTGCATCTTACTGAAAGTAGCTTGTCTGCCTCGCTGAGACTCTTGCCATGTCTGATATTTAGGCTCTTGCAGTCTGTTTCTGTACTAAGTGTTGATCGAGGTATTGATCCAACCAAAGACAGTTTGCCTTCCCAGTAGGAATTCAGGTGTTACCTGATAAATTATTTTTCAGACCTCTTCAACCATTGCTCCAACCACACTATCTGCTTCCATCTTATGTCTCTGCCCCTCTACAGTCCTGCTATAGTTAGTTATTTGTAACCAGTGCTCATTGGCACTTCTGTGTCATTGCATATTCTGGTTCTAAAACCTGAGAACATCAACATCCCCTTTGTATGGATCAATCCTACTTAATTTTTAAATCTGCTCAGAAGTATTCTCATTTAAAAAGATTTCCCTATCATTGAACTGTGTTATCCTCCCCCTGAAAATTTGAGGTACACCTGTCATACCTGTGTTAACTTCTACAATTGGCCTTATCATTAATTTTTTAATAGACTAATCACTCTCTTCCTGTCTCTATATCCCTATCTCTACATATATTTAAATCATAAAACACAGTAGCTGCTGAATGAATTAGAGAATAAATGAATGAGCTAGCAGATGAATGAGTGATGTTGTCACTGGCTATCCCTTTCACTTTATTTGTAATAGCAATGCCTCTATTTTAAAAAATAAAAATAAGAACACAACGAATATAACATTCTCTTTTTTGTTTGTTTTTCTATTCTGTTTTTTATTTCTTTTTTCTTTCTTTTAATTGTCACAGCTTTCACAGCAACTGGATCAGTTGGTTGCAAACACTGATGTGTTCTGGCCCTTGAATCCTATACATTATGGCATATGAAAAAGTCATAATTTAGAGATGATACTTTGAATGGAAACAGATGGTATTTCAGTCGTGGTGCACATAGACTCTTGCTTCTTGCAGGTCATGTTCCTCACCAACCCCCCACCTTGGGAAAATGTTATATTTGCCACATTTCTTCCCCTACCTCCCTATCCCCACCCCTCTGGCCATATGTTTTATAATGAGGGCACTTAAAATATCACAGAATCGGCCTGTCCTCATGATATTTAAAATGTAAGATGTGACAATATTTTAAACATATTTCAAACACATGGCTACATAGGAGGAAGAAAAAAGAAATAGAAAAAATCCACACCAAGTTATTTTGAGGGGGGAGGCCAGCTAGGAGGAAGGGGGTTATCATGTTAGGGATTTCAGATAACAGAAAAACTGGCCGCTCTGGCATAATGCATGCAAGATGGTATCTGACGAATGCGTGATCGATGTGTTTGAGAAACAGACCACCAGTTGGAAAACAATTTTTTTAATTTATAGAAGCAAAGAGCCTGGGCCACCCAAAGAGTTTGGCTAGCTGTTCCCTAGTCTGTTGAGCAGGTGAGAGAAAGGTCACCCATCTGCTTCTCTGGGTGTGATTCTACTTTGCTGGGATCATCTGCCGCTGGGCCAGCTGTGGGAGAAACTTGGCTGGGCTTGGCTGTATTGGCAGCAGGTTAAAATATCAAATGCGACAATAATAAATAATAAATGCGCCCATTTTTCATATCTGCATGGAGGGAAATGTTAATGGAGTTAGGGAAAGCTTAGGTCCCCAGTTTCAAACATCTAGACTTTGGTTATTTCAAGATTGATCATTCAGTCTCCAAAGACCTTGGTATTTCTTTCTGCCAAAATATGGGGAAAAGCTGACCGTATTAGAGGGTTTGTAGATCTCAGTTCCTTTTACAGGTTCAAAATTTATAGGTTCAGCCAGTTTTTGAATTCCCACTTGTCCTTAGGATGAGCTTGGTAGATGTAAGATCTGCTCTTTTTCCACACGGACTGCTCCTGGGTGTGTGTGTGTGTGGGGGGGGTGTTATCCTACTTATGCCTATCATACTGGGATATGAGCACCCCCAGGGGTGCACAGTGATTTGCAGTAGATGCAGATGTTGAACAGAAGACAAAAAAATCACAATAATTCTAGAAATAAAACATAAAACTTTGAAGAGATGTAAAGCCATAAAACTTTAAAGGCTTGCAGCAGGTACTCTTTTTCTACACCCCCAGATACCTGGGAATATCTTCTCACTCTCCTCTGCCCTTAGTTCCACTTGGGAGGTTGTTGGGGGAGCATGTGGGAGGAGCATCCTCCTGCAAAATCAGTGGCTGGTCTATCAACCTTAGGAAAGCGAGTAACTTCTCACTTTTCATCTTATTGCTTTCCGTTTAAGTATCTTCAGTACAAAAATCATGTGGTTCTCCCCGTCTTCAAGGAACTGATACTCATGTGGGAATAGGATTTTGTTATGGGGAGTTCAAATCCCAGGTGGAATCAGAAGAGTATCTCTTAGACATCCTGTTAAGATTAGCTCATCTGTAACTCATCTAATGCTCCTCAGCTAATAACTGGGGACAAATTAGCTAGGAAAAATGATCATCCAGGTATCAGACTTCGGGACACACCTGCAGAAACTCTGTCTCTGTTTTCTTCTCTCCTGCCATCCAAATTTTCTTTACCCCCTCATCTCTGGTAATGGCAACATAACCAATGAAGGCTTGAAAACTCAGTTTGAATTAGCTCATGTGTCCCACATCAATTTTCTCCTTCCCAATCCCACATTCCACAGTTTCTGCTGTCGGTCTCTCACCTTAGACTCTAGGTTGGCTACCTCCCATCCTCTTTCCATCTGTGCCCCACATTGATGCCAGAATGATTTTTCATACTTACCACTCTGATCATGGCATTTTTATGATCACAAAAGGCTTTTTTTCAGTGGCTTTTCATTGCCTACCAAATAAAGTTTAAACTCTTTTAAATAAAGTTTAAACTCTTTTGCTTTGCATTCACAACCTCTGTAAGGTGTTTGTAGAGCAGATAGTTCTAATTTCTGTCCTGCAAAATGTTCATCTTATTTTGCTACCTGCCTTTTCCATCTATTCCTCCTGCAGTTCCCTCTGTAGTATACTGGCCCAACTTATTAGCAACTTAGAGGTCTCAAAAGACTAGCTTGACCACTTCAAGGAAGTATTTTCTGATCATCCAGCTTGCAATGTCCTGGGTGTTCTTCTTGGGTGGTTGTAGGAGTAACCACCATACAGTGCCATCAGTCAGAAACATTTGATCAGCTCTTTGATCCCTCCAATCATATCAAAAACACTAGAAAGACAGATAGCTTTCACTTTGAAAGATCTCAGTGCTTAGTGGAGTGTCTTGAATATAGTAAATGCTCAATAAATATCTGTTGAGTGAATGAACGGATTTTAATTTCCTAGGAAAGTAATAGATCATAAACTTCTAAGATGTTTATTAATATTCCAAGCAGCATGCTATCACATACAGGATGAATTGTTTGCTTTTAAACGCTGCCTAGAAAAAGATTAATTTCTCTAGTTAAATTAACCTATGTGGCTGAGAGGTGAGAGTCTCAGACATGAGAGGGATAATAGTATAAGCTCATAAATTTTAAAAAAAAAATTGAGAAGGAAATGCTACTTTCTGAAACAGATATACCAGCTTACAGACGAGTTCAAGCCCTGCTCAAATCCTAGATATCTGTCAGGAATAATGTAGTTTTTGTCATGGGAGCTGTGGAAGCCGGTTCTGGACTCCTTTCCCAGTTTGGATTGAGGGCTGGTTTTTCACAAGGCATCATGTTTAGTTTCACTGTAGAATTCAACTGGAATTTTAAAGGGCTTGGTTTTCCTAGATGGTAATTAGTGTTAGGGAAAGGCATTTAAGATACAGACTTTCTCATTTCAAATATTTGAGACAGCAGAAGAGGTGCAGCCTGAGGTTAATTCTCAGCTGTTGATGCAATTAAATAAAAAGATGATGTCATGAGCGACTATTGGTTAAAAACAGTTATTTTAATAGTCTACAAAAACTTTTATAGTTTCTATAAAAGTTATATAAAGTTTATATATTTACTCAAATTAGTTTTC
This sequence comes from Galeopterus variegatus, assembly GCF_000696425.1. Lineage (NCBI taxonomy): Eukaryota > Metazoa > Chordata > Mammalia > Dermoptera > Cynocephalidae > Galeopterus > Galeopterus variegatus. The sequence goes on from NW_007731890.1 coordinate 208,911, forward strand.
ACCTTATACTCTATTTCTGTCCATCTAGGACACCACAAGACACTGTCATGTCTCCTTAAGCCCTTCTTGACTGTGACAGATTCTCAGACTTCCCTTGTTTTTAATGACCTTGACAGTTTGGGGGTTGGGGGATTAATTGTCAGGTATTTTGTAGAATGTCCTTTATTTGGGATTTGTCTTTTTTTTTTTTTTTTTTTCAGGCTGGGGTTATGTGTTTGGGGGAAGACCACAGAGGTAAAGTGCCATTTTCATCCCATTATACCAAGTGTCCATGCTGCTCACATGACAGATCACAGTTAACCTTAATGACCTTGCTGAAGTAGCATTTGTCGGGTTTCTCCACTATGAAGTTACTTTATTTGACCCCTTCCCATACTGTACTCTTTGAAAAGAAATCCCTACACACAAGCTACACTTAAAGTGTGAGGAGGTATGCGTCTCCTTCTTCAAGGTGAAGTATCTACATAAATTATTTGGAATGCTTCTACATGGGCGATTTTTCTGTTCTCCAATATTCATTTAACAATTTATTAATTTATTCAATCATTTCATTTATATCAGTATGGNTTTTTTTTTTTTTTTTTTTTTTTTTTCAGGCTGGGGTTATGTGTTTGGGGGAAGACCACAGAGGTAAAGTGCCATTTTCATCCCATTATACCAAGTGTCCATGCTGCTCACATGACAGATCACAGTTAACCTTAATGACCTTGCTGAAGTAGCATTTGTCGGGTTTCTCCACTATGAAGTTACTTTATTTGACCCCTTCCCATACTGTACTCTTTGAAAAGAAATCCCTACACACAAGCTACACTTAAAGTGTGAGGAGGTATGCGTCTCCTTCTTCAAGGTGAAGTATCTACATAAATTATTTGGAATGCTTCTACATGGGCGATTTTTCTGTTCTCCAATATTCATTTAACAATTTATTAATTTATTCAATCATTTCATTTATATCAGTATGGGCTCATGTATGTTTACTTTATATTTTGAGTTATAATCCAATACTACTTTATTTTGTTTCTCAAATTGTTTCAGCTTTGGGCACTGGGAACTCTTTCAGTTGTCTTCTATATACTGTTAACATCTGTACATCATTATGTGTGTGTTTAATCATTTTGTTTTCAGCAGTTTCTTACTTTTCAGTACTACAAGATGCTCCAGGTTCATCTTGTATATTTCCAGTCCTAGCCCTAGAATCAGCCATTTCTCTAAGGAGGTGTAGTTCTTTTTACTGCAGAATGGCATTAGAAACTAAGATCTGGGTAGTGGGTGTGCTTGTTGCTACTGAGTGAGGCCCTCTTAGCAGACAGAGCAAGAAAACAGAGGTGTGTAAGCTGACCTGTGTTATGTACACACACGTATCAATATGTAGTCAGCTCTATTATAGTAAGCTAAATATGAGCTCATACTGATCTCTGCAACTATGATACATTATCACATGGGTCATCCTAGCCTCATCCCCTTGTGTATCTGTAACCCGCCACTCCAATAGGGAGAAACCTGCCTTCTACCATCTGCCATCCATTGATTTGTTTAATGGCAGTATTACGTATAGTGGTTTCGGAATTATTAACCCACATTCCAATGAAAAATAGCTTTATCGATCAGAGTACCTTGCTATGGAACAGTCCTTTTGCCTTTAGTCTTATAGATGCCACACATTTCCAAAATTATATATGTTAACACTTTTCTCCAAACTCACTGATGTTGTTTCATATATTTGTAATACAGTTAGATTCTTCTGCCACAGTCTGCCTTCCATCCAGGGTCCTCCAACCTTCTAAATGTTTTTCTAATTTTTTTTTTTACTTTGTATACATTAAGATTCATTCTTTGTTCTATATCACCCTACAACTACTTATCTATTACCACCTTTATTGTTTTGCTTTTTATATGATGTCATATAACTGGAATCACAGACTCTGTGGTACAGACTGGCCTTTTTTCACTTAGCATTATGCATTTTAAGTTCAATCTTCTTTTGTGTGTGTGTGTGGCTTTGATAGATCATGTCTTTATATTACTGACTAGTACCCCATTCTATGGATGTACCACAATTTAATTATTCATTCACCAAATTCTTCGTTGCTTCCGATTTTTGCCATCAGCTTCTTTAACCACTCATGTTCAGGTGTTGTGTGGATACAAGTTTTCAGATAAACTAGGTAAATTCCTAGTGAACAACTGCCAGATCATAGGGTAAGAATATGTTTAGCTTTGTAAGCAACTGACAAACGATCTTCCAAAGTAGCAGTACCATTTTACATTTTCAACCAACAATGAATGACAGTCCCTGTTGCTGTGTATCCTCACTAGTACTTGGTATTGAAAATTTTGGGGTTTTAGCCATTCTGCTAGGTATCTTATTGTAGTTTTAACTTGTACTTCCCAAAAGAAAAATGATGTTGAGCAGCTTTTCATATCTGTACTTGTATTCATCATTTGTAAATTTTCATATGTGAGATAGTTTATTCAGATATTTTCCCCATTTTTAAAAATCAAAATGGGGC
>NW_007731890.1:211765-213914 GCF_000696425.1 Galeopterus variegatus
TTTTCATATGTGAGATAGTTTATTCAGATATTTTCCCCATTTTTAAAAATCAAAATGGGGCTGGCCCAGTGGCGCACTGCTACAGTGTGCCACTTGGGAGCACGGTGGCGCTCCCGCCGAGGGTTCGGATCCCACATACAGACCGGTTCCCGCTCACTGGCTGAGCGAGGTGCGGGCGCAACACCGAGGGTTGCGATCCCGTTGCCGGTCCCGGTCCGGTACGGGCGCGACACTGAGGGTTGCGATCTGTTGCCGGTCACGAAAAAGACAAAAAGGAAAAAGAAAAATCAAAATGTCTGTTTTCTTATTATTAAGTTTTAAGAGTTTTTAATTTTTTTTGGTATATTTTGGCTACAAGTCATTTATCAGATATGTGTTTTACAAATATTTCTTCTCAGTCTGTGCTTTGTCTTTTCATTCTATTAAAAGTGTCTTTGCCAGAGTAAAAGTTCATAATTTTAATAAAGTACATCATTTTTTTCTTTCATGAATCATGCTACTTGCATTGTATTTGAAAACTTATAACTAAATGAAATGCCATTTATATTTTTTCATATTTATTTAAAAATAAAGTTTATAGTTTAAAATTTTATATTAGGTCTATGATACATTTTGAATTCATTTTTATAATGTATAAGATCTGTATCTGGGTTCCTTTTTTGTCCTTTTTTTTTCCTTTTCTCCTATTCTTTTTCTTCTTTTTTAATATATTTATAGACATTTAATAGTTTTAGCGCTGTAGGTTAGAAAGACTAACCTTTCTTTATTGATTTATCTTTGCTGCATTATCAAAGATCTGTTGACTATATTCACGGGCATCTATTTCTGGGCTGTCTGTTCCATTTGACTGAACTATGTGCCTATTCCCCACTCCCCCCAACCATTTACTACACTATCTTGATTACTGTAGTTTTATATTAAGTCTCAAAATTGGGTAGTGTGAGTCCTACAACTTTCTTCTTCTTCAGTATTTTGTTGACTATTCTAGACCTTTTGTATCTCCGTATAAACTTTACAGACAGGTTGTTAATATCTGCAACATAACTTGCTGATATTTTGACCGGTGTTGCATCGAAGCTATCAATCAAGCAGGAAGAGTTGATATCTTAACAATATTGAGCCTTCCAATCCATGAAAATGGAACCTCTATTCATTTATTTAGATATTTTTTGACTTTTTCATAAGTATTTTGTCATCTTCTGCATATAGAACCTGTACATAAGTGTTAGATTTATGCCTAAGTATTTCTTGGGGGTGGGAGGGAGTAGGGGTGCTATTATAAATGGTATATATGAAACTAATTTTCTTTGTATATTAACCTCGAATCCTGAAATCTTATTATTCTCACTTATTGGTTCCAGGAGTATTATTGCAGATATTCTGGAATTTTCTACAGTGACAATTTTTTCATTGGTAAATAAGGCACTTTTATTTCTTCCTTCCCTATTTGTATACCTTTTATTATTCTTTTTCATATCTTATTGACTAACTAAGACTTACAGGGCAATTTTAACAGGAGTGGTGACAAAGGATATCCTTGCCTTGTTCCCAATCTTAGGGCAAAAGCCTCCAGTCTCTCACCATTAAGTATGAGGTTAGCTGTAGGTTTTTGGTAAATGTTTTCTATCAAGCTGAAGAAGTTTCCCTGTATTCTCAGTTTGCTGAGAATTTTTACCATGAATAGATATTGAGTTTTCTTAATGCTTTTTCAGTGTCAATTGATATATGAATTTCCTTCTTTAGCCCATTGATGTAATGGAAAACACTGACTTATTTTCAAATGTTGAAGCAGTTTTGGCTATCTAGAATAAATTTCACTACACCATGGTGCATAATTTTTTTCATACATTGTTGGATTTGTTTTGCTAAATATATTGGAATTTTTGTGTCTATGTTTACAAGAGAGAGTGTAGCATTTTGTTCTGTTTTTCTAGTTTTGGTATACGGGTAACACCAGCCTCATTGAATGAATTAGGAAATTTTCTCTGCTTTTATTTTCTGGAAGAGATTGTGGTGAGTTGGTATCATTTTTTCCCCTAAATACTGGTAGAATTCCCCAGTGAAATGGTATGAAACTGGTGCTTTATTTTCTAGAATTTTAATTATTTATTCAATTTCTTCATTAGATTTAGTTTTGTTAGTTATTTTT
>NW_007731890.1:214758-218320 GCF_000696425.1 Galeopterus variegatus
TTTCATATCTGTTATGTTGTACCTTATGACCCAGAATGTGATCTATCTTGTTAAAAGTTCCATGAGACTTTGAGAAGAATGTGTATGTGGTGTCGTTGGATAGAGTGTTCTTTGTCAATTGGGCCGAATCGATTGGTAGTGCTATTCATATCATTGATATCTTTACTGATTTTCTGCCTGACTTATAAATCTGTTAGTAATAATATAGATTACTAACAAAATGTGTTACAGTCTCTAATGTGTTACAGTTTCAGTTTTATTAGTTTTTGTCTCATGTATTTTGAAGTTCTGTTGTTAGGAGCATACACTTTCAGCATTGTTATGTCTTCTTGAAGAACTGGCGCCTTCATCATTATGCAGGTTTCCTCGTCCTTGCTGATAAGCTTCCTTGATAAGCTTCCTTGGTCTGAAGTCTTGTTTGTTTGAAATTAATACAGCTACTCCAGCTTTCTCTTACTTAGTGTCAGCATGACATATCTTTCTACATTTCTTTATTTTTAGCCTATATAATACTTTATTTTTAACATGAGTTTCTTGTAGAAAATATGGGGTTGAATTTTATTTTTTACCCATTCTGATAAATCTCTATCTTTAACTTGTGGTATTTATACTGTTCACATTTAAAATTATTATTGTTTTTTTTATTTATTGTTTTCTATTCACTTTATTTTCCATTGTTTCTTTTTCTTCCTTTTTTTATTTTTTGCCTTCTTCAATCCACTACAGTGTGCCAGGGACCCATGTCTATACACATCAGTATAGACAGAGGAGACTATCAGACCTGGGCCTTGAAGGATGGGGTGCAGGGCACTTGTAGTGGATCGAATTATGTCCCCCCCCCCCAAATTCACTGAAGCTTGAATTGTCTCCCAAGTTTTATGTATTAGAAACTTAGCCCCCACTGTGACTGTTAAGAGGGTAGGGAATCCTCTTATGGTAATCAAAAGGTGGAGCCCTGAAGGAGTGATTGGATTGTAGGACCATGCAGTAGTGAAAGGATTAAAAATGGTGGTCAAGGGTGTGGTTCTAAGAACTTTAAAAGGAGAGGAGAGTCTGTCTAGCTCTCTCTGTGCTCTCTCTGCTTCCACCATCTTGCAATGTGAGGTCCCTGAATCACTGTCACTACCACCACATGGACTCTGGACTTCCCAGCCTCAGAAACTGTAAGCAATACATTTCATTTTCTGTATAAATTACCCAATCTCAGGTATTTTGTTATAAGCAACATAAATATACTAATAAATATATGTAACGTTATATATACAAGAATGTTTATTATAATTTTCATAGATAGCATTCTTGTCCCAAATATTTCATCACTCTAAATATCCATGCTTTTTACTAAATTATTTTGCAGTTTGTCCACAAAGTTAGAGTGTGACTTGAGCTTGGCTATGTGACTTGATTTGGGCAATTGTTTATAGGCTGATGTAATGTCAGCAAAGGTTTACAATGAGCTTAAAAAAGTGAAGCTTGCCACTGCTGTTGCCATAGAAACAGCATGCCCCAGATAGCCTAATGGTTAAAGGAAGAGGAAAGCCACATGGAGAAGATCCTGAACTGCAGACCTACAAAGGTAAATTCATGAATATAAAGATTATTATTTTAAGCCATTGAGTTTGGAAGTGATCTTTCTTTTACGTAGCATTATTCTAACCATTCCTGACTGATATAATAGTATAACTTACAATATCAAAAAATTCAGAAACAATTAAAATGTTTGATTATAGGATTAACTAAGTAAAATATGAAACACTCATGCATTGGATATGCAGCTACTAAAAATAATGTTATAGAAAACTATTCACTGATGTGGAAAATGCTCATAAGATACTTGCTAAATGAATATATGGCTATGAAATACTATCCATAGTATGCTTTTTTGGTAGAAAATGTGTATAGATTTTTATCTCTATATATCTACACATTTATTTATAAACTTAAATTTTTGGACAAGAAAAACTAAAACGCTAAAACCCAAAATATTAAAAGTGGTTATTTCCGAATGTTAAAATGAGAGCTTTTTTATGTTTGTACTTTTTAAATGTTTTCCAAATTTTAGAAGTGTAAATAAGGGGAAGAGAGTGATTTAACGTAAGTAAATATTTCAGACAGACAGTGTAGATTTCTCTTCAGTATTTCAAATTTTGAATTGGGCCCTCTGCAATTTTAACATGATCAGAAACATCTAAGAGAGTCTCTACACATCTCAGTATTTGTAAAATCTGAATGAATGAGCATCTGAACAAGGATGCATAGTTTATTGGTGTCAGGAAATGTTTTCATCATTATATTGTGCCATTTGTACTTTGTATTAACTCTTCTTTCTTTATTCAGGGTGAAACTTTCTGCAAAACAGTGTTAACACAATAGGCACCTAGTATCTATTTGGTGAGTGTGTGAAGGAGTGGTTGAAAGACTGAGTCAGGGATGGAATGAATGTCAGATGGATGAGAGATTAGCTCACCCAAAACAATGGCTCTTGTCCAATCCCACTTTTCTGGCAAAGGGACCAGGTGGGAGGCAAGAACAGCTGTAAGTATAGTTGAAACTATGTTCCAAAGTATAAAGGATAGCTCTACACAATGTATCTATATGTGTGACCATGGCACCGTTCCTGTTCATAAGCAACTAGTCTTCTTTACAAACTCATTAAACCCTGTGTTTCAATAACACATTTAGTATGGGTAAATGACTTAAATAATACATTGACAAGATTCTCTAAACCTTTATGCCACCAAAGAACAAGTGTCTTCAGAATAGCAGTTATCATCTTTAAATAAATGCCTGAGTGTGAACACACTGGATATAAAGCTTTAGAATTGGATCAATATTATATGTCATATAAAATAAACCTCTGGAGATTTGCCCACATTCTTAGCAACCTAAATTTGAGCTGCATGATCAGCTTGACCTAGTACCATAAACAATTGCAATCACATGGAATTCCCCTTATAATGAACATGTTAGCTAATGCTAACAAAGGGACCACCTCATTTCTGGGTGGTTGCAGGGATTTAGATATTTGTGCATGCATTTTAGTTCCAATTCACATATCCATTCTTTCTTTTACTGGGTGATTTGGGAAGGCTATCTGTTTTAGGTTGTTTGTGATGCTATAACAAAAATATCACAGATTGGGTAAATTGTAAGAACTGAAATTTATTTATCACAATTCTGGTGGCTGGGAAGTCCAAGATTAAGGTGCTCATAGGTTTGGTGCCTGGAGAGGGTCCGGATTCCGCTTCCAAGATGGTGCCTTTTTGCAACATCCTCTGGAGCAGACTAACGCTGTGTTCTCGTATGCCAAAAGGGATGAAAGGGCAAGAAAAGAACCTAAGCTAGTTCCCTCCAGACTTTTTATAAGGCACCAATTAATCCATGGGGGTAGAGCCCTCATAACTTAATCATTTCCAAAAAGACTCACCTCTTGGGCCGAGCCTGTGGCGTACTCGGGAGAGTGCGGCACTGGGAGCTCAGCGGCGCTCCTGCCGCGGGTTTGGATCCTATACAGGGATGGCCGGTGCGCTCACTGGCTGAGCGCGGTGCGGGTGACACCAAG
>NW_007731890.1:219047-220692 GCF_000696425.1 Galeopterus variegatus
CGGTGCGGGTGACACCAAGCCAAGGGTTGCGATCCCCTTACCAGTCACAAAAAGGACAAAAGAAAAAAAAGACTCACCTCTTAATACCACCACAATGGGGACCCAGTTTCAACATGAATTTTGGAGAGGACACATTAAAACTATAGCACCTTCTAACATTTCTGACATTGCCTGTGTGCAGTGCTATGGAAAACTCTGAATGAGATACAGCTGAGAAAGCTTAGTTATGTGGCATAATTGTGACAATGCACTCATCGGTTCCAGAAAGTCGGTTAATTTATATAATTCTACACTAAAAATGAGACTAACAGTATTTAGCTACTAAGAGAATAAAATGGCTAGTCATATACTGTGCCTGGCATGGGTGTCTGGTCCATATTAAGTACTAAATAATTATTAGTGCCCTCCCTACTTTTCTTGCTCTTAATCTTATTTTTCTCTGTCTTCTATTCTTTCTGTCTCCCTATTCTCTCCTTATTTTTCCACCTCATGTACAAGGAGTTGCTGGTTCAGAGCAGATGTTTGAGAAAACGTGCGATGTAAGAGAAACTCTCTCTGTCAACTGCCTCCCTCCAGACTTCATCGTCTCTATAATTGAAGTGCTGTCTATTGTATGGATTACTCCACTTAAAAACAAAAACAAACACAAACACACTGGCCGTACTGAAGTGATCACACAAAATGCCCACTATGTCTCCCATTTATTGAGACCCCATTCCTGTTCATTGATTGCTGACTCCCAACTGGAAATGCCTTTGAGAGGATATCTCCCCGGTCCATGAAGGGGTATCTCACTGGGCTTAGCTTCTTGTCTAATGTCCTATTAAAAATAGAGATCAAAGGTTCACAAGATTTCCCCCTGGTCTTTTCATCCACCTGTGCTAACTCCATATGCAGTTGTAACCTGGATTTGCGATTACTTTGCAGCTAAAGAAATTTCTATCTCTGACACCCTTGAATATAATATTTATTATATTTATAGTATTGATTGAATATTAATCATGTACTCATGCAAATAAACAATAATCTCAATAAATCTTCAAAACAAGCCATGAAATAATTAGAATTACAATTTGCATTTTACAGGTTATGTGCAAAGTGGTTAAGTAATGTGACCAAGAATGTACAGCTAGTAAATGGCATGACAAGCTATGAACTCAAGAAGTCTGATACAGGAGGCTGTATTCTAGATTCTCGTAACTTCCGCAACTGCCTTGAAGCCCCACGGTCGACAGGAGTGGAAGATCAGAAGAGTGGCACACGTGAAAGGAGCAGTGAGAGAAGTTGTACTAGTGATACACTTGCTGTGTTTTGGGTCTTATCCCTAGAGCTTGAAAAATGAATGCTGCAGCTTTTAAGACACATGGTCAAGTCATCAGTAAGGAGAAAGAGTACCCTTCTCATAAATCCTAGCAGAAATGTTATTGCTTCTCATTGGCTGTGGTTATCCTTGAGAATAATATCAATGTGGTGGACTGCATATGTATTTCCAGTTTTTTTTTTTCTTACCTATAAAAGAATGATACGTTCAACGCATTAAACCCAGTTTCTCTTTTCCTGACCCGAGATCCACTTCTTCTTGGTGGGTGCCATTTTCAGACAAATTCTCTTTCTGTGTTTGAAAGTAGATAGCAGCAGCTCTTGA
>NW_007731890.1:220992-228501 GCF_000696425.1 Galeopterus variegatus
GGGTGCCATTTTCAGACAAATTCTCTTTCTGTGTTTGAAAGTAGATAGCAGCAGCTCTTGATGTCCAATTCTTTCAGATGCAGGTCCAATGGAAATGACAAGCATCACTTTTCCTAAGATCGCAGCAAAATTTTAATTGTATCTCATATTCTCTAGTGAGTCAGAATTTTATCTCAGCAGGGTGAATATTCTGCAATTGAGTGGCTTACGTATGTGTCATATGCTCCAGTCCTGGAGTCAGGTGACGGGGCTACACCTGAACCTGCAAGTGGGCTGAATGGATGCTGAGATTCTTAAATGAACAGGTTAAATTTACACATAATTTAATTTTATTACTAGCCTTACAATCTTCCCACCTACCCACAGCTTCTTGGGTAGCATAGAAAAGGTATGAACTGGATTAGATGGCAAGATTTTAGAAAAAAAAAAAAATGAGCCTCAGAATACCAATTCATGGGCTTTTCTTTTTGTTTCTTAGAAAGGAAAAAAATTTCAAAAAGACATATAAGAAGCCTTGTCAAATATTGCAATATCTTCTCTAGTCTTTTCTCAGCCGAACTCTTTCCTATTGTTTAAATGACCTAATCATTCCATAATTAATAAAGGAGGCCAAAAAATAGGCTTCTGTTGTTCTCTGTGCCTGATCTTTTTCTTTACATTCCATCATCTACAGCATCACCAAACTGAGCCTGAATCTCCCAACTATTGCAGAATACTCGGTGTCGATGCCGTATGTTTTACATGTTGTATGTACTCTTACTGCCTGGTGGTATCCATTCAACTTTTCAAATTATGTAGATTTTCCAGGTGAGAGGCATAAAATCCTGTAGGTAAAGAATGTAGAAGAAACACACACTCAAATACACACACGTATCCGATGTGCACCAGGAGGCATGAACTCTACAGGAAAAGTGGTAGTTCCTACAGATTCCTGGTTAGAATCCACAGAAAAACGGAGGGGAAGAAAAAAAAAATCAGGTTGCAAAACCTTCTTTTTTAGCATTTTACTCCAATTCCTTTAAACCTTTAATATCAACAAAGTATTCCACCAAGCATCATTATGAAGCAGACTCACCTATCCCTATTGTTCAGATATGACAGCTGAGGCTTAGAGAAACTGAGTATCTTTCCCATCAAGTTGCAGTAAGGACTCAGCAGACCTGCCCTCCACTTGCAGTGTGGGCAGACATCAGCCTTGCAACACACAAACACACACACACACACACACACACACACACATACACACGCAAAATTGTTCGAGCGAAGTTATAATTTTTCACAGAACAGTATCTACATGTAATTGTTTCTCTTAATTCAGTCTCCAAATCAATTCATTTTGTTTAAAACAAGCCACGAATTGACTGACACTTTCACTTTTCCACTGGTCTGACGACTGTACCCAATATAAGCACACATGCCTATGAACACAGCCCTGTGTGGTATCAGTAATAACAGACTAACAAGAAACATAAAGGAGAGGCAGAAAAGAAAATTAAAAAGCAGAAAGAAGATTACACCCAGGAGTAAGAAGGGGAACAGAGAGGATTGCCAATCTCTGAAGGACACAGTCTACTGAGCAACTAGAACTGAGGTGCATTAAGAAGACAGAAGACAACAAGCTCAGAACTCTTTGGAACCAAGGACAGTTACAACTTCATTAGATGTATTAACTCATTTAACTCTGATGTTGCAGGTACCAAGGAGTAGGGATCATCATGACCTGGGATTCCTCTTCCTTGGTGGGAACCACTCCTCCCACTCCACCTGTGCCTATGTTACCCCATTTGTAAAGATAAGAAAAGTGAGGCCAGATGGGTTAAACTACTTGCCCGAGGACATAAGTAGTGAGGAATGAAAAGAGTCCATGATCCCAGGCAGCACAGGGTGTGTCTGCGATCACCACTTTTCACAATGGCTGGGGAGGACCTGAGAAGTGTCAGTGAGGGGCTGTGAGTGACAGCAGAGTTTAGTGCAAGCTATGTCGTAGGTGCCTATTCTATATTTCATTTGTACTGAGGGGACGCAGGTGATAGATACCAGTAGGGGAAAATGAGCCCATCATAAAATGCAGGTAGGGCTGGGGGACTGGGGACACCAGGAGAGAAGAAAGAAAAATAAATGCATAATTCAGGAAGCCAAAGCCTTGAGCTTTACTGAAATGCCAGCCAGTCCCACAGGGGCCAGAGCCAGCCTACTCGAGGCCCATCCTCAGGAGTGGCCACCATCTTCACAGGCAAGCCCTAGCCAGAAGTGTGGTGGTTAGATTCTGGGGGTTTATAATATCTGTGAAGAGCTTAACAATGTCTGTGCAAAGCTGAGCACAATAGTCAGCAAAGGTAGCCCCTCAATAAATATTAGCTCTTGACTCAGTACCCTCAAAACCTTCTATGTGCTGGGTACCTACTGTGGGAGAGGTAGTGGTGATACAAAAACAGGGCATAATAGATTAGGTTTTGGAGTCAGGCAGTTCTGAGTTCAAATTCCAGGTCTGCCACTTACTATTTATTGACTCTGTCAAATTTCTTGTCTTCTTTAGCTGCATTTTTCTTTTCTCTAAAATGTGCCTAATAGATGTTAGCATGGTACCCATGACATTGTGATGGCTCAAAAACTGTTAGGTATTGAAGATATTTTGTCATTATTATCAAAGTATTAATGCATAGCCCTTGCAGTTAATGGACCTCACAGCCATGACATTGTGATGGCTCAAAAACTGTTAGGTATTGAAGATATTTTGTCATTATTATCAATTATTAATGCATAGCCCTTGCAGTTAATGGACCTCACACTTCAACATGAATGAGAAACAAACAATCACAATGTGCCTGCTAGATGCCCTGGTGAACACAGGTGTGACAGTTAGAGGAGTAAATCACTCCTCCCCCCAGTGGACTGGAGACTCTGCCTCCTCATTTTCAGAAAGCTGCACTTGGGGGTATCAACAAGGTCAAGATGACAATTCAGCTGCCTCAGCAAAGTTTGAGAAATAATAGAAAGATTTCACTTGAGAGTTTAAGCTTGACTCCTAAAATTATCCAGAAAAATGGCAAGGTTGCATTGTATGTTTAAATATAAATTTCATGAGAAGCCTGGAAAATATTTCCGAAGTTTGGAATTCAGGCCACACACCTGAAAGCAAACCTTTGTCAAACCAAAAATTTCCTCATAAAGCAGTTCTTCACATTACTTGGCATTTGTTTGTCACATGGTAATTATTCCATTAATCAAAATTAAACCTTGTCTAAGGCTCATCATCCAAAGTATGAATATAATAATTATTGGGGGGCTAAACAGGATAGGATTTCAGAACCATGCCTTGCTATGAGAGCAGACATTGTGTTTTTTGGCAGCAAGAAAAAAAGACAATTTAACATATAAGAACTAAGATGCATGAGTCTATCTAAGAAATATGATAAATTATAGGTTTTTAAAGGTCTCAAAGTTCATATAGTGCTCTTCAGAGAGATTCTAAAATGTCAAGCACACTTTGTTATGGGGTGAACCAGATTTTTCTGGAGTCTTATTCCAGAGACTTCTATTTAAGTAACTAAAGACCCTATAAAAGACCTTCACTTAATATAGGACCCCATGACACAGATGCAAACAGCAACAACAGTGTGATCCTAGTGCAGGACTTTCCGAATGCCACTGAGGAGTCTTGTGTGACTGCTTGGTCAGAATACCCTGGAGGGCTTGAGAAGACAAATTCTTGATCCTGACTTTGGGAGATTCTATTTAGTAGGTCTAGGATGAGGTTCTGAGATCTGTAGGCTTTACCAATTGCTCCAGGTGATTCTGAGAGTGAAGAGTAGAAAACTAGTGTCAAATACCAAATGCAAATCTCACCTGATAATGAGAGTCACCTGGGATGTTAGATAAAAATGCAGACTTCCAGGCCACACCCCAGACTCCTGTGTCTGAACCTCTGAGTTCTGAACCCAGTCTTAGCTTCTGGCCCAGTGTGAACTCATGCATCAAGGCTTGATGTTTCTCAGTCCATTTTTTAACAGTGTTGGTCAGTTCAGAACTGGAAACAGTTCTAAGTTTCAATTCACCTCTTTTACCTACTAGACCTTTGACCGAATAAGTTCCATATCCCAGAGAAGTCTCAGGTGAGTCATGTGTGAAATAATCACAGGTTATTGTAAGGATTAAAAAGTAACACAAATAAAATCCCTAGTGAATTGTCTAGCAGATAGTGGGAATTGAATATTTGTTTTTGCCTACCATGACTTTATTTATATATTAATATGAATATAAAGTCACAAATTCAAATAAGTCTAAAATAGAACATTTTGGTCAAGGAATTATTAAAACAAAAATAAGGTCGTATTTTACTTTTGTTAAAAAATACAAAATGAAAAATAATACTAACAGCAATTTCGGATGAGGTTAAAATGAAACTAGTATACTCATAAATTGCTACAGGCGACGTAAATTGGCAAGGTCTTCAGAAAATTTGATGTGCTTTAAAAATTATAAAAGTGCTCAGATTGTTTGACTTGATTTCTCTCCTAGGAAATTCCTAAGAAAAGTGCCTCAAACTATAGAAAACACTATTTTCATAAAGATGGTCATTTCAGCATTATTCAAAATAATGGATGTTTTTACAACAGCCTGAATATCCATCAGGATATTTAAATCAAGGAACATCCTTTTAGATGTGATGCTATGAAGTCACTAAAAGTAACAATTAAGGGGCCGGCCCGGTGGCGCACTGCTACAGTGCGCCGCTTGGGAGTGCGGTGGCGCTCCCGCCGAGGGTTCGGATCCCACATACAGACTGGTTCCCGCTCACTGGCTGAGCGAGGTGTGGGGGCAACACCGAGGGTTGCAATCCCGTTGCCGGTCCCGGTCCGGTACGGGCGTGACACTGAGGGTTGCGATCTGTTGCCGGTCACGAAAAAGACAAAAAGAAAAAAAAAAAAAAGTAACAATTAAGATTACACAACAATAAGGAAACGTATCTGCACGATGATGTGAGAAAAGCAGAGGATAAAATTGTATCTACTCTATGATTACAAGTTTAAAGGATTTATATACAGAAGACTTGGAAAATGCATAACTAAATTGCTATGGGGCTGAGATGTGATTTTTTTTCTTTTAATTGAATACTGCTATTATTATTACAATATGGCTGCATGTTCTATGACTACTTTAAAATACTGCCCATCCTTTCTATTATTTAGAATAAAAAGACAGTTCATAGGCTTTATTACAACCACAGAGTGTCCTGATGTAAAGCCACCTTGATTATCTCTGCCAAGTAACCAAGAATCTCATTTATATAATAGGGCCACCCTGGTTAATCACCAGGCCCTAAGCAGAAGGAGATCAGGTTTCAGTGACAGGAAACCAAAAAGGTCAGTGCAAAAATGGGCATGTTCAACACTTGCAGAGGGAGAGAGCATACCTAGGGATACAAAGTGGAGTGGGGGAAAGGGGACTGGAGAGGGATGGTGGGGATTAATTGGGTGGGGGACACGGGGTATAATCACAATTTGTGGTAATGGGCATGCTGTCAGTATGGATCTGGCCATCACATCTTGGGTACGAGTGGTGATTGTCAGCTTTGTACTACATGAATATTCATAACCTATAATTTTAAAAAATGGGCATTTCGGGCTGGCCCGGTGGCGCACTGCTACAGTGCGCCGCTTGGGAGCGCGGCGGCGCTCCCGCCGAGGGTTCGGATCCCACATACAGACCGGTTCCCGCTCACTGGCTGAGCAAGGTGTGGGCGCAACACCGAGGGTTGCGATCCCGTTGCCGGTCCCGGTCCGGTACGGGCGCGACACTGAGGGTTGCGATCTGTTGCCGGACATGAAAAAAGACAAAAAAAAAAAAAAAAAAAAAAAAATGGGCATGTCAAGCTGGATGTGAGAAAATGATCTAAACCCAGAGCAGAGCTGATGGCCAAATGCAGGATGGGAAAGGAGTACTGCACCTGGAGGGTTCAGAATTGTGGACACTTTTACAGTTTGTTAGGTTGTGAGGCATAAGAGGTGCATTCAGCTCAGTAAGTCAGGGGTAGAACCAGAAGTACATTGTTTTATGTATTTTAAGAAGAATCTGAGTTAAGAGCTGAGCCTGCCATTAGCTGGGATGCCCTGGAGGAGAAGAGGAATTGATTCTCTTTTCTTGTGTTCATGCTCTCCTCCCTGTCTCTATATGCTCCAAGGCCATGCCTGGTTCCATGGGCATAGATTTTGTTGTTGTTGTTGTTGTTGTTGTCTTTTTCGTGACCAGTAAGGGGATCACAACCCTTGGTGTGGTGTCACCCGCACCACGCTCAGCCAGTGAGCGCACCGGCCAGTCCTATATAGGATCCGAACCCGCGGCAGGAGCGTCACTGCGCTCACAGCACCGCATTCTCCTGAGTGCGCCACGGGGCCGGCCCCATGGGCATAGTTTTGATGCTATCACACAGTTGCCATATTCATTTTCTAGGGCTACCATAATGAAGTACCACAGAGTGGGTGGCTTAAACAACAAACATTCATTTTCTCACAATTCCGGAGGCCAGAAGTCCAAGATCAAGGTTTCAACCAAGGGTTGGTGTCCTCTGAAGCCTCTTGCCTTGGCTTGTCGATGTCCATCTTCGTCTCCCTATGTCTTCACACGGTCTTTTCTCGGTACCCGTCTCTGTCCACATTTCTTCTTCTTATAAGGATGCCAGTGAGATTGGATTATGGACCACACTAATGACCTCACTTAAACTCAATCACCCTAAATTTAAAGGCCTTATCTCCAAATACAGTCTCATGCCAAGGTGAGGGGGGTTAGGACTTTAACATACAATGTTTGGGGGAACACAATTCATCCCATGACAGTTGCCATGCTTTTATCTCAAAACATGAAGAGAGTCCCTTGGAACACCTGGTTCCAAGTCAAATAACACACGTGTGCAGGGCAGAGAGACTCTGGGGGTTGAGAAGATTGGAGATTGCCTGACATAAATCCTTATTCTGTAGAATAAGGTGAGGCTTGGGTGGTTAAGAGGGCTTCCCAGGACTATAGCAAGTTCACAGGCCATCTTTTGAGCCTGCTGAGTTTTTTGAGACACTATTGCTTCTTTTGTTCCTCCTACTCAACCTTGGACTTGCCTTTCTTTCCTTGAAGTAATTCCAGCTCACTGTATCCCAAACTTGAGTCCACATAGGTACTAGCCTCGATAGAAAGGGATTCTGAGTGTCAGAGGCCATACGAGTCCCACTTCCCCCTCCTGAGGTATGACTCCATCAGATTTAATTACAGGACAAGGATAAAAGGCCCCATCATATTCCAGCTGAGGCCTTTTATCTGCAGGCTCCTGGCACAGGTGGAGTGGGAGCAGTGGTTCCCACCAAGGAAGAGAGGAACCCAGGCCATGATGACCCCTGCGCCTGGGAACCTGTCAAGCTTCTGGTCTGTGCCTCCCTTTCTGACCTCTTCACTCACTCAGCTCCAGCCACACAGGCCTTCTTGTTGTTCCACAGACATGCCAGGCCCTCTTTGTCAGAGGACTTT
>NW_007731890.1:228511-229653 GCF_000696425.1 Galeopterus variegatus
TTTTATCTGCAGGCTCCTGGCACAGGTGGAGTGGGAGCAGTGGTTCCCACCAAGGAAGAGAAGAACCCAGGCCATGATGACCCCTGCGCCTGGGAACCTGTCAAGCTTCTGGTCTGTGCCTCCCTTTCTGACCTCTTCACTCACTCAGCTCTAGCCACACAGGCCTTCTTGTTGTTCCACAGACATGCCAGGCCCTCTTTGTCAGAGGACTTTTGCAGTGACTGCACCCTCTGTCTGTGATGCTCTTCCTTCAATATCCACATGGAAACCTCCTTCAAGCTTTTATTGAAGCCTACTTTGATCATTCTATTTTAAATTGCAAGCCACTATACCCCCCAACCCTACCCCTCTTACCACCTATATGTTTTCTATTTCTCTATAGTAATTATCACATTCTAATATATTTTATAATTTATTTATAGCCAGTGGGTTAATCACAGGAGCTCTGCATAGCAGTGCTGGGACTGGTTTTATTCTCAAGTCACAAGCATTTGCAGCAGGCATGAATGTCCACATCATATACACGGAATGGTAAAGGGGATCTTTTTTTTTTTTTTTTTCTAAAGTAGAATTTGATATGCATTTTAAGTCTCCATGTGACAAGCACAAACTTTTCATCTCAATAGATTTCAGGATGTCTTAGTTAGCTGGGCCATATCTTACTTATCATGAGGAGCAGTCACCAGATGGCAAGCTTTGCTGGAAATGGAGGTGGGATAGGTGTCCAGTCATCAATCTATGCAGATCATTGCTCCTCATTCTGAAAACAGGCAGCAAGGCCTCTTCATATCCATTCCCTTCCTCATCTGTGATGGTCAATTTTATGTGTAAACTTAACTGGGCTAAGGGATGCCCAGATAGCTGGTAAAATATTATTTCTGGATGTGTCTGTGAAGGTGTTTCTGCAAGAAATTAGATTTAAATTGGTAGATCCAGTGGGGGGAGGGGAGGCTATCCCAATGTGGGTGGGCATTATCCAATCTGAGGGCCCAAGTAGAACAAAAAGGCAGAGGGAGGATGAATTTGCTCTCTCCCTGCTGAGCTGGGACATCCGCTTTCTCCTACCTTCAGACATTGGAGTTCCTCCTTCTTGAACCTACAAACTTGAACTGGGATTTACACCATCGCTTTCCTGGTTCTCA
>NW_007731890.1:229747-242236 GCF_000696425.1 Galeopterus variegatus
GGCTATCCCAATGTGGGTGGGCATTATCCAATCTGAGGGCCCAAGTAGAACAAAAAGGCAGAGGGAGGATGAATTTGCTCTCTCCCTGCTGAGCTGGGACATCCGCTTTCTCCTACCTTCAGACATTGGAGTTCCTCCTTCTTGAACCTACAAACTTGAACTGGGATTTACACCATCGCTTTCCTGGTTCTCAAGTTTGGGGGATGGAACTAGGACCACACCACTGGCTTTCCAGGGCCTTCAGCTTGTAGACAGCAGATCATAGGACTTCTCAGTCTCCATAATCATGTGAGCCAATCCTTCATAATAAGCCCCTCTCTTTCTCTCTCTCTCTGTCTCTCTCTCTCTCTCTGTATACACACACACACACACACACACACACACAAACGTATATGTCTGTATGTATATATATGAATGTATCCCATACATGCATGTATGTGTCTATAGAATGCATATATGTGTGTATATATATGTGTGTATATATATGTATACCTATAATAGACAAACATTGGTTTTGTTTCTCTGGAGAACCCTCACTTAATATACTACCCATGCTGTCATCCCTTTTTTATGGAATCCTGGAAAGCATCCTCTGTCCCTGTGCACTCAGGGGCACCAAGAACTCTCTCTTCCCATTAGGAGCTCATGGAAATCTGAAGCAACCCAGTGGGTAAAAGCTCAGGTCTTCTCTCTTAAACCTACAGGGTTCTAAGACTCAGTCTAGAAGACAGAATCCTGGACTTATAAACTAATAAGTTCCCACTTTAGTCTCCTCACTCTCTTCTCCACACAGCCTACGGATTTTTTAACATAATCTGGGAGCAAGTTTACTAGGTTCTTGATCTCTTCTTCCCAATCCCCTACTGATGGCCAAGGTTTATGTCCCCAGTTTTTTATGGTGGCTCAGCAATTTGAAGATGAAAGCTTATGTTCTCCAACTCCCAATACATACCCAGTCAAAATAAATCTTGAAAATAAAAAGGCTAGAACTGACTTCTTTATTTTCTGGGCTCTGCTATAATAACTCTAACCTGAGGCAGTGGACTCTTTATGGTCTAGTTTGAATAAAGAGCCATGAGGTTAAAAATATTTACCAGGAATGAAAGCACACTAACAAAATAATATCCTTCTAGATCTCTCAGCCAGTGAGGAAAATATGTGGTCAAACTCATCTAATCCCATGACAATTCTGCTAACAAAGAGCTGTTAGGCATGATCTCTGTTGCAGAGGAGATCCTGGGTATCTTCAGATGCAATTGAATGCCCTCTTGCTTCCTGGCCAGTTTGTGTCTGTCAAGAGATGAAAGCTTTATTTTTTACATTTATCATTTTCCAACTAGACTGTTAGCTATTTTATGCCCTAGTCTGGTGTTTCTCAAACCCTAATATAGATGCAAGTCACCTGGGATCTGGTCAAAGTGCAGGTTCAGATCCAGCAGGTCTGGTGTGAAGCCTGAGATTTTGCATTTCTAAAGAGCTCCCAGGGTTGGTTGATGGTGATTGTCCATGAACTAAACTTTTGAGTACAAAGTAATAGGTTATGCTCACCTGCAACTTCCCCATAGAAATCCTAAACTCCAAACATGCAGAATGTTCATATTTTTTAAGTTTTTATGTTTTATCTATGCTGTTTGTTCTCTGCCTTGAAGAACTACTCAGATTAGCTCCTTGAGTATATCTTGGTGTTCGTCAATGCTTAGGTCAACCTCTCCTAATCCCGTGCTTCACCTATTTCCTGCCCAGTTTTCGATACAATTACCACGTCATAATGCATCACACTGCACTCTAATTTTTGTTTTTTGTTTTCTTCTACACCCTATTTTGAGCTCATTAAATACAGAAATTATTTGTCTTCTTTCTCATTACCTAATGCAGTGTATAATCTAAATCAGATACTAATGATTCCTTGAATGAATAAATAACTAAATAAAGAAAGCTTAAGATTGGACAAGTGGACAAAGGTACAAATTACAATGAAGTATATACAGGTATATATACAAAGGAAAGAAAAAACCTCTTAACCTCATATTTTGACAAGAACAGATCATAGCTGTGTGTAGGTTGCTAGGCCTGTTACAGACAAAGAGCCAAAGACCACTATTTTTTGTTCTTCCAATAATGAGATGAATGAATCTCTAGACTATCTGTGTACAGCAATTCACCTTGTACCTCCACCACTCTGGGCGGGGGGCGACCATGAAGAGGTGAAGACAAACATTTCTCCTGCTCCCCAACTCTCCAGGGGGAACCTCACTGCATAGTGTAGATAACAAGGGAGGCCCATGGTGATTATTACTTTTTGAAGATGGTAGATTTATTTCTGCAAAAGCCACTTCCAGGTTCGTTCCCATTAATTTCCTGCTTGATGAGAACGGCGGGGTGTACTGCTAATGGTTTCTGGTTGCTTTTGGGCTGATGTGAAATGCATGTGATAATTAGCTAACTAAATTAGTTCTGTTCTCATTATATTTTATATAAAATGGTTTTGTAAGGATGGCTTTTTTACAGTGATTTCTGGTCTAATTTCTCATTATCACCATTGGAAAAAATAAAAGCTGATAACATTTTTCTCCCCATTCTCTGAGGTATCTCTCCCATTCACTGTTCTTTGTGCTTCCCAAATCTGCTCATGTATGACCTGTTACATATATTAAACACTAACATCCCAGGGATGTCTTTCCCTTCTGTCTTCCCTTTTGGATTACAGGATTGTCATCACTGTTGGATTTCTTCTTGAATATTTGCTGATTAGTGGAGTTGTTTTTTGGTTTTATTTTTTTGTTTGTTCATTTGCTTACTTATTTGTTTTTTTCCCATGGCTCTAAATGCAGAGAAGCACACAAGTTTTTCTCAGAGCTTTCTGCTTCTACAAGCACAGGGACTTTCCACCCTAGCATGTTAACAGCCCAGATGTATATGACATGAGCCACTCTCTGGGACTTGCCCATCTGTTCGAAGCCACAGCCACCTGGCGATTATGTGGAAAGAGCAGAATGCATGCGGCTTTTTGTCCTGGGATGGCCATTAGGTTTTACAGCCTTACAAATCCCTGCACATGCAACCTGATCTACAGAGATCTCTGTAGCATTTTTGATAGTGCTTCGTGTTGAGTTGTTTTAAATTAGTTGAATTTACACCTCTTTCTTAGAGGGCGTTTCTTATTTTTTAACAAATCAATACCGAACAAGCTCATATGTACCTTCGATCCCATGACACTCCTCCTTCCAGTGACTTAGGAATTCTCTCTCCTTTTTCTGGGCTGGACTTAGTGACCTGCTATAGCAAGGAAAGTGACATTCTGAGAATTCCGAGGGCACGACAGAGGAAACCTTGTAGCACAGGTCTTTTGGATAGTTTACTGCCCAGTGTGAAGGATGCCAGCCACTGTATAAAGAGTCTGACCGTCCTCACACTGCCATTCTGTAAGGAAGCCCAAGCTCACCATGTAGACAGGCTCCTGGGAGAGAAAGAGAGAGAAAGAGACGCTGAGTTAGGCCCATGCAGATTAAGCCACCTCAGCTCAGGCAAATAACAATGCCATTTTGGCCAAATGACTTCAGCCTCACCTATGCATAAGAAAGCCCAAGAGAGAACTATCTAGCAGACACCAGTCAGCCCATAAAGCTCTGAGAGATCATAGTAAAGTGTGTGTTTTTGTTTTGTTTTGTTTTGCTTTGTTTTATTAAGCCATCAAGTTTTGCATGATTTGTTAAGCAGCAATAGATAACTAGAATAAATGAGAAAATAGCTCAGTCTCCTCATCTATAAAACAGAGATACTGATGCCTACCTCAGGTGAATATTGAGGGGATTTAAGTGTGCTTAGGTAAATCCTTTAGCACATTATCTGTAAGAGGAGATTCTTAAAAATTCTCACTTCCCCTTTCTTCCCAGTTCTAGCAATCTATAATTTTGCAATCAGTTTTTGTAGGTCTGTATTTGGCCTCCTAATTTCAAATGTCTGAAACATCCTCAGAAAAGGTAGAAACTTAAAATCATCCATTTATTTCATCAGTCACTACTTTCAATAACAGATAAATCTTAGCCATCCAGAAACACCAAAGAATGAATAATCTGGATAGTAAACTTTTACAGAGTTCAACGTATATTTTTGTAATTTTCATAAGTTTATTTTAAAAAATCCTAATTTAGATGCACATCTTGTTAACATCTATTATGCATTTTCATGATCTTGGGGTACAATATACTGAACATGATGTAAATGTTTCCTGAACACTTAGTTGCTGTTACATACACTAGTGACTGTATTTCACTGTCATACAGTTATTCCACAACAATTTGCCTGTACATTACAGATACCTGGTTGCTATAATTTTTTTTTTCTTGTTGAGTGAAAGTTCCCACCCATGTCTCTCTGCTAATAGATAAGCTGTCACATCTTAGAACTGACAGTATAATTGTTTCTGGGAAACTTTTCTGGAACTACCTGGGCCACTGGCCAGACTACAGAGGTCTGCCTTTAGGTCAGATGCCCATCTGTGTTCCTGTCAGCTGTCCTGGAAGGTTTGGGTGATATGACGTAAAACATAATAAACTATTGGGGAAGAATTCTAGAGAATTGCAAGACAGTCTCCTGAATGCCCTGGGAGGCTCATGCTAGTATCTGGACCACCTGAGGATTAGTTGAAGTCTGCCTAATATCTAATAAGCCGTGCATTAGATATCTCACTGGTATTGCCCTTTCTGTTCCCATATTAACTCAGCCTGTACAACTTAATTTCCTGATTCTGAAGTCTGCCTAATATCTAATAAGCCGTGCATTAGATATTTCACTGGTATTGCCCTTTCTGTTCCCATATTAACTCAGCCTGTACAACTTAATTTCCTGATTTGTTGTCCTCTTCTTCTGATGGAATGGTGGCTCTTCCTGGAACCTTAAACCATTTGATTGGGGCCTTGACAGTTTTTCAAACCCTTGCCAATCTCAGCCCTCTCTCTCGAATCTGAACTTCATCCAACCAGCTGCTATATTGTGCCTTAATTCACATAAGAAACAGTGTCTAGAACCAAAATGCCATCATTTTTGAATATTACCACTCCCTAGAGATTAATAAGGAAAAAGAAACAAAACCAAGCCTTGAATAACAGTGCAGTTCACAAGGTCACCTCCCTCTGGACAGTACTGCACATTTATTAACATCACCTCAACAACCACAATGATGACTGCTAATATTCAGAAGGCAAATCAACATGTTGCATGCATTGTGCTAAACTTAATCTTATGAGCTAAATATTGCTGTGATACATGTTCCATAGAAAGGAAATAGAGGGCAGAGAGCTTGAGAGAATTCCCCATAGCTACTCAATGAACAAGATGGAGAACCAGGCTTCAAACCCAGGCAGGCTGATAACAGAGCTTGTTCCCTTAACCACCACACCCTGGTGCTTCCCAAAGTGCTAACCCCTTGCAAGCCTGAATTCCCTTACTTTTGCATCTCAGTGAGGACTGCCTGGAATGTATCATGACACACGGGCTGTGTGTGTGGTCACATTGTCCAGTGATCATTTTGAAGCTGTCTTCAGATTATGTGTCAGTGTAAGGAAAGAAGCAGTGAAGAATTACTGAAAAAATTACCAGCTTTGACCCCCAAAATGTTATCCATTACATTTCTCCTTTCCAAGGGTGATTTGTTTACAGGATTTTCATCTTTTGTATTTCTTAAAGAATTACATTCTTAGGAACATATCTCAAAAATTCCACATCGTTTGACTATATTTTTCTGGTTCTGCCCTACTTTTAAGTTTAATTTCTAATAGGAAATAGCACAAGTATTTATGAAAATTACCTAGGAACTTAACATTGTTTCTTCATCTCACCCATAGATCTTTTTTTGTTTTTCATTCTCCTTAAATTTAAGTAGAAATAAGTTGATAAATTAGAAAATTCCACGAATGTTATTCAGACATACTGACTTTTGTGGTTAATTTCTATTTAATATTTCATTACTTGCTTTTTTAACAACAGCTCTTTGACAAGGCCATAATTAAGCTTTAATTATTCAAATGCCTATGTTTTTCCTCTTATTAATAAGAGATTTAAAAATTTTCCTAACTATTTTATTTTTAGCCATAGTTTATCCTTCACTTCAGTAATGAACAGGCCAAGTAACCTATATTTCTAGTTCTCATTCCTTGAGGTTGTGGGTATCTCGGCTTCTTAGGGGATTCAAATAAATCCCCTGGGGAATTCAATTTGTCGTTTGGTTGTACATATGACATTCTTAAAAACCTTGATCCAGTAACTTTATGAAACAAATGAAAATACAAAGATCGAAATGTAGATGGCTTTAATAATGTGAGTTTGGAGCTAATGATCTTCTGAGTCTGTTTTTTTTTTTCCCCCCGTGATTTCCTAAAATTAACAAATAATAGAATGACTATTGGTTTTGAACTTCAGGAACCTCAATAAGATGATTAAAAAATTATCCTTGTAACAGCAAATTCTAACCCCAAACTACTACAGACATCACAGACAAAAGGAGAGTTGAGCCTTTTTAAAAACGTTGTTTATTAATTTGCTCATACATTCATTACCCAGAGAAAAAAAAATAAACAACTATAATGAGAAACAGGGAGGTAGAGAGAGAGGAAAAACGATGTATTTTTTCTTGTTGCTGTTGTTGTTTGTGGCTCTAAGAATAAAAGACACAATTGAGGATGTGGCAAATAAAAGTTGCTGTCTAGATCCCAAAGACAAGTGAGGACATTTCCCATGGAATTCTTAAATGTCAACAGTCAGAAAAGCAATCCATTTTGAAGTGGGTGTACTCAGGATTCTTAATCCTCTCATTTGGGTGTAGTCTGATGGGCCAAAACCTGAAACATTAGTCTCATCTGCTGTAACCTAACCAAATGGGAGCCCTGTACTTGCTTATATGTCTGTTTTTTCTGTACTTTGGCCCCCCAATTAGATATTCAACATTACAGATAGTCTCTTAAGGCTAGACTGCACTCCTCATAACTAAGTCTGTTCTGAATGACCACTACCTTGGAATTCGGTCCAGTGAAACTCTCCAGCACTGACTGATAATTTTTCCTTAGTTTCTCTATTAGAGAGATTTTTGTTTGTTTGTTAGTTTGTTTTGTTTTTGATTTTTTTTTTCTCTTGTCTGATCAGGTATATTCTATACATTTTTGTCGAGAACAGTACTGCAGGTTAATTACATCTGACCATATTATAAGGCATGACATCAGAAGGGCCATTTTTTTTTATTTTAACCTTTAAGTTTTCTTGTGTTTTCAGTATTTGGTTTGGATCAGTTGGGTCATCTTGAGTTAAAATGAGTTAGAGAAATTTATAACAATTCTCTCCCTTAGCCAGCCCTCCCAGGATGGGTTTAGAATGCACTTCCATGTGATGTTTTGAGAGTGGTAAGTGACAGATCTGGTGAAGGAGTACTAGAGGAAACCAGCAGAAAGGCAGGACAATCCATAGAGACAGAAGGAGTTGTCCTAGAGTAATATCGAGAGACAGAGATCATACCGAATTAGGACCAAGACAAACCATACCCATGTATCTGAATTAACCACAGGATTCCACTCTTAGAAAGCAAAATTAGAGCTCATGTAAGTATTTGCTGAGAAGACATGCCGGGTAAAATAGGGCCTTGCTCCCAACTACCACTATTAGGCCAGTATGATTCTGGTACCAGACCCAGACAAAGACGTTACAAGGAATGACAACAGATCAATATCCCTAATGACTATAAAACCAAAATCCTCAAGAGAATACTAGCAAAGTAAATCCAGGAACATCAAAAGGATTATGCACTGTGACCGAGTGAGATTTATCCTAGGATTACAAGGCTGGTTTAATATATGTAAATTACACCATGTTAATAGAATAAAGAGCAAAAACTACACGATTCTCTCAATAGATGGAAAAAATCATTTCACAAAATCTAATACCCTTTCATGATAAAAATAAAAAAAAGTCAACAAACTAGGAATAGAAGAGAAACATTAAACTTAATGGTGAGAAACCAGATGCTTTTCCCCTAAGACCAAGAACAAGACGGAGAGGCCCCCTCTCATCACTCCTGTTTAACATTGTACTGAAGGTTCTAGTCAGGATAATTAGACAAGAAAAAAAAAATAGAAGGCATCCAGATTGAAAAGGAAGAAGTAAAACTATTACTAATTTCAGATGACATCATATTTTTTAAAAATCCTTAAAAATCCGCAGAAACACTATTAGAAGTAGTAAGTGAATTTAGCTAAATTACAGGATGAGCTGTAAGTATTCAGTATGTCTATACCTCAACTAAAAATCCTTAAAAATCCGCAGAAACACTATTAGAAGTGGTAAGTGAATTTAGCTAAATTACAGGATGAGCTGTAAGTATTCAGTATGTCTATACCTCAACAATAAACAATCTGGAAATAAAATTAAAACAATTCAAATTACTTTTTTAAAAATTTCACTGAAATTAAATCACAAAATAAAATACAAAGAAGTATAAGAATTGTACACAGAAAATGATAAAACATTGTTAAAAATTAAAGGAGACCTAAATAAATGGGAAGATACCCCTGACCATGAATCAAAAGCCTTGGTGTTGTTAGTAAAATGGCAACACTACCCCCACTGATCTACAGATCCAATGCAGCTCCTATCTCTATAATTGACAAGGTGATCATAAGATTCATGTGAAAATGCAAGAGACTCAAAATAGCCAAATCAATATAAAAAAAAATAGTAATAATGAAAGACTCCAATTCTCGATCTCAAAACACACTACAAAGGTAAAATAATCACACTGTACAGTAATTACATGGCTCAATGAGAGATTGGCATATTAATAAATAAAAAAGAAAATCCAGAAACAAATAATTATATTTATGATCGATTAGTTTTCATTAAGGGTGGCAACACAATTAAGTAGGAAAAAAGAAAGGTCTTTCCAACAAATGGTGCTGAGAAACTGGATATTCACATAAAAAAAGAATGAAGTTGGACCTCTACCTCATACAATACACAAAAATTAACTCAAAAAGATAAAACTATAAAACTCTTAGAAGAAAATGTAGAGGTAAATCTTTACGATTTTGAAACAGCAATGATTTCTTGAATATAAATCCAAAATCACAAGTGACAAAAGACAAAAAATAGATACATTGAACTTCATCTACTTTAAAAACTTTTGAGTTTTAAGAAGAACATCATGAGGAAAGTGAACAGATGACACAAAGAATAGGAGAAAATATTTAAAAATAATAACTGATAAGGGACTTATATATAAAATAGACAAAAACACTTACAAGTAAACAATAAAAAATCAAGTAATGCAACTAAAAAATAGGCAAAGGATCTGAACAGACATTTGTCCAGAGAAGTTATAATGCTGACCAATAATATTAATCCCCAATAAAACTCCTTAGATATGTGCATAACTGCTTTAGTCCTACAGCCACAAGGAAATAAATTCTGCCAACAATTTGAATGAGTTTTGAAGCAGATTCTTTCCCCAAACCTCCAGATAAGAGCCCAGGCTGGCTGACCTCTTGATTTTGGCCACACAAGACTAAGCACAGAACTCAGTCTCTGAGCCCACCCAAATTTCTGACCTACAGAACTGAGAGACGATAAATGATGTTGTTTTTTGAAGTGGTTGCATTTGTGGTGATTTGTTATATAGCAATAGAAAACTAACATAAATTCCTTACACATTAAGATAAAAAAAAAAAGAAAGAAAGCAAATGTCCCAAGACTACACATCCTCCTTTATCTATCAATCTCCTCTTCTTTATAGAAAACATTTTCTAAAGATTTATTGTTTGCTGTACCTTATCCTGCTTTCTCTTCAACATACTACAACCTGGCTTCCATCCCTCGCCTTCCATTCGCAGAAGTATTTCCAGTTTCTCCAAGGATCTCTACCTTGCTAAATCCAGTGGACATTAAGTTGAGCTTATTTCCTGATACTTGAGTAGCACTTGATGCAGCTGACCCCCTTTTCTTCTTAAAACCCTCTTGCCTTGGTTTCTGTGACCAGTGACCACCCAGAGCTCTCACTGCTTCTTTCCCTCCTTCCTGTTTGCATGCTTTGCCTTCTCTACTCAGGAAATAACTGTTGATGTCCCTCAAGAATTGAACCTAAGTTTTCTTCTCTTCCTGGTCTGTCCTTTAAAAGAGTCAGTAAAATTGTGGCTTGCCTACTCTTCTAAGCACCTGAATACTAGGTCCTTTCATATCCATAGTAACCCTATGAGACAGAGTCCAGGTAAAACTTGATTCTGTCCATGTCCACATATTAGTAATTAGCAGTGCTGTGTTTCTAATCCAGGCAGTCCAGAGGCTGGTAAAACCACTATATTACCTCTAGGCAATCTTATCTATACCCCAACTTTACATATTATCTATAGTTGATAACTCCCAGTGTCTTATCTCCCATTCTGACCTTTCCTCTGAACTTGAAAACTATATACTCAATAGACTTTTTGTACAAACTGAATATTATTTTCTCAGTCTCCCCTATCAGTGAATGGCAGATAGTTATCAATTGTGCATGAAACCCAGGTGACCTTTCAGATCTTCCATACCTTACCTTGGATATCTCTGAGGCAGTTCAAACACAATGTGACCAAAGCTTATCCTATCCTCCACCCTCCCATTGTCAAGTTACTGGTTAACCAGCAACTTCTTAATTCTTACAGACATGTGGGCTGGTTGAGAGGTCCCTCTTCTAATCCACCTGGGGTTACTCAGCTGGAGGGCCAGCAGTCGGAAACATCCAAGCTGTTCTCATGCCCACGTTTGATAGTTAGTGCTGGCTGTTTGTTGGGTTTCCAAGAACTTTTTTGTTTCCATGTGGCCTCTTATTCTCTAGTAAGTTAGACCACTTTCCAAACCCTGCAAGAGAGAGAAAACAGAACCTTCAATGCCTCTTAAGGCCTAGTCTCAGAAGTATAAGAATTCCAATTCCAACACATTCTATTGGTCAAAATAGATTCTGAGACAGATACTGATGCAACGAGTGGGGAAATAGATGCCATTTCTTAATGAGAGAAGCACTAAAGCCACATACAAAGAGGTATACATCCCAGGATGGGAGGATTTTTGTGACAATAGTTTGCAAACCTCTAAAGCCACTTTCATTTTAAAAAAACAGCAAACCAACAAATAAATAAGCCACCTGTTCTTTCTCAACCTTCCCTTTGAGTTAATGGTACCAATATCTATCAACTCTGCAAGAACATACAAAGAGGTATACATCCCAGGATGGGAGGATTTTTGTGACAATAGTTTGCAAACCTCTAAAGCCACTTTCATTTTAAAAAACCAGCAAACCAACAAATAAATAAGCCGCCTGTTCTTTCTCAACCTTCCCTTTGAGTTAATGGTACCAATATCTATCAACTCTGCAAGAAATTTAGGTGCAATCATTCAGATCTTCTCTTCCCTATCCACATATCAAGTCAACTCCAAGAACTGACGTACCCACATGAAGTCTTTAGTCCCATCTGCATATCCACTTACCTAGTCCAAACTACCATCATCTTTGCTTGAAAGAAACAAAAAAATTTTGAAGAAACTTTAAAATTCGAAGAAACTCTTTTGTGTGTGTCCCTCTAGTCTACCCTGCTTTATAGCTAGATAATAACTCAAAATCAAAATTTGTTCATGGCACCATCATACCCCAATACAATACTTAAAACCTTCTGGTTGTTCATAGAATAATCCCCAAATTCTTGAATAACCTGAAAGGCAATCCATAATTGGTTTTCCTTTTATTTTTATGATCTCATCAATCCCAGGGCCTTTGCATATGCTATTTCTTCTAGCTGGAAAGCTCATCTTTCCCCTTTTGTTTGGTTAATTTCTAGTCATTCATCAGATTTTACCTCAAATATCACTTCCTTTCTATAACCCAGAGACTAGGTGACCCCTCCCACTTCCACCCAAGATTGCAAATTCCGTAAGGGCAGAGTCCTAGCTGAGTTTTACGTCTCATACCTAGAGCAGTGTCCAGGACAAAGTCAGCATGGAATAATAACTTGTTAAATGAATGAATGCACATATGAATAGCTAGTGTCATGCATACCCTTGCTTATATTTTAATTATCCACTACTAGCAACATGACTTTAACCAGGTAGTTTACTCCTAGGATTTCTTATCTATAAAATTGGGATAAAAATATTCCCCAGCCATGAAGGTTTTCTGTAAGAATTAGATGAAATAATATATTTAAAAGGCTTCTAGCTCAGTGCCTGAAGTACAATAAGTGCTTGGTGTTCTGACGACATGACATATGAGACCTTTATCTCAAAACAAGTATCTAGAGAAGGGTAGAATTTGCTCAACATCACGCAGCTTTTGGCAGAGCCCGAATTGCATTTTAACCAAATCTGAGCCTTTGTTCCCTCATTGCTTATCTATGTGACATGCTCCAATTTTCATTTTGGTAAGATCACTGTGGCTGCAGTGTGTGTGCGTGTGTGTGTGTGTGTGTGTGTGCGTGTGTGTGC
>NW_007731890.1:243236-265237 GCF_000696425.1 Galeopterus variegatus
GATACTGATGCAACGAGTGGGGAAATAGATGCCATTTCTTAATGAGAGAAGCACTAAAGCCACATACAAAGAGGTATACATCCCAGGATGGGAGGATTTTTGTGACAATAGTTTGCAAACCTCTAAAGCCACTTTCATTTTAAAAAACCAGCAAACCAACAAATAAATAAGCCGCCTGTTCTTTCTCAACCTTCCCTTTGAGTTAATGGTACCAATATCTATCAACTCTGCAAGAAATTTAGGTGCAATCATTCAGATCTTCTCTTCCCTATCCACATATCAAGTCAACTCCAAGAACTGACGTACCCACATGAAGTCTTTAGTCCCATCTGCATATCCACTTACCTAGTCCAAACTACCATCATCTTTGCTTGAAAGAAACAAAAAAATTTTGAAGAAACTTTAAAATTCGAAGAAACTCTTTTGTGTGTGTCCCTCTAGTCTACCCTGCTTTATAGCTAGATAATAACTCAAAATCAAAATTTGTTCATGGCACCATCATACCCCAATACAATACTTAAAACCTTCTGGTTGTTCATAGAATAATCCCCAAATTCTTGAATAACCTGAAAGGCAATCCATAATTGGTTTTCCTTTTATTTTTATGATCTCATCAATCCCAGGGCCTTTGCATATGCTATTTCTTCTAGCTGGAAAGCTCATCTTTCCCCTTTTGTTTGGTTAATTTCTAGTCATTCATCAGATTTTACCTCAAATATCACTTCCTTTCTATAACTCAGAGACTAGGTGACCCCTCCCACTTCCACCCAAGATTGCAAATTCCGTAAGGGCAGAGTCCTAGCTGAGTTTTACGTCTCATACCTAGAGCAGTGTCCAGGACAAAGTCAGCATGGAATAATAACTTGTTAAATGAATGAATGCACATATGAATAGCTAGTGTCATGCATACCCTTGCTTATATTTTAATTATCCACTACTAGCAACATGACTTTAACCAGGTAGTTTACTCCTAGGATTTCTTATCTATAAAATTGGGATAAAAATATTCCCCAGCCATGAAGGTTTTCTGTAAGAATTAGATGAAATAATATATTTAAAAGGCTTCTAGCTCAGTGCCTGAAGTACAATAAGTGCTTGGTGTTCTGACGACATGACATATGAGACCTTTATCTCAAAACAAGTATCTAGAGAAGGGTAGAATTTGCTCAACATCACGCAGCTTTTGGCAGAGCCCGAATTGCATTTTAACCAAATCTGAGCCTTTGTTCCCTCATTGCTTATCTATGTGACATGCTCCAATTTTCATTTTGGTAAGATCACTGTGGCTGCAGTGTGTGTGCGTGTGTGTGTGTGTGTGTGTGTGCGTGTGTGTGCGCGTGTGTGTGCACGTGTGTGTGTGTACACTCACGCTAAGCAACAGCCATCCCCCTTTCCTTTCTCATACCATGCCTTCAACAGCACTTTCTCATGGGAGTGGAGTCTGATGTCCTTACAACCCCACAGCCCTCAAATGCCCAGGTTGAAGAATTACACCATCCAAATGTCTTCATTTGTAAAGTAAGGGGCCATTATAATTCTAAACTCACTCTGTTACTCCTTAAATCAAGGCAGATGATGCATGTCAATTTGCTTCTACATATTATAAAACACTATCTTTGTGTTATTATTATTATTCTACATAGAAACTCAAGCATGATTTTACCTCTGAAATGCTTTAGGGTGCAGGCTATTGGGTAAAAGGCGTTGCTTCTGCACTGACATCTGTGTGCAGTGGTTTAGTCAACTGCTTGCTTTCTCTCCCTTCACAAGGGCTTCTGAACTCAAGACTGTTTAACAGAAATCTGAAATAAAAGGAACAAGAGAGGGGTCCATGGGGAACAGCTTTGGCTGGGAGGCAAGGAGTCTGTAATTCACAGTTCCTAGCTCCTGTGACAAAAGTAGCCACCTTTCAGACAGCCTGGGGAGGGAGCCTTTTTCGGGCTTGTTTTCCAGGCTTCACTCCTTGCCTCGCCCTTTACTTCTGTACTGTACTTGTGAAAAGATGGGAGGGGAATATCTGCTCTGGGTTGTGGAAAGAGTTTGGGAAGCTTTTTACCTGGGTCTGAAAGCTGCTCATAATTACAATTATCCAGCATGGAACCTTCTTAAAAGAGCAGAGCCAGAAAGCCAATCCTAATTTCTTTGCTGAAGAAAGATTTCCACTCTCAGGTCTCACTTTTCCTCTCTTACTCTATTCTTAAAGGGAAAGAAGCAAGGTTGTCTAGCCACATCAAGGGTCAGTGTTACGGACTAAATGTGTGCCTCTCATATCCATGTGTTGAAGTCCTAACCCCCAATGTGATGCTGTTTGGAGATGGGGCCTTTGGGAAGTAAGTAGGCTTGTAATGGGTTTAGTGCCCTTATAAGAAGATACAGCAGAGAGAGAGAGAATCTATATGAGCAAGAACCAAGTAAAATCCACATAAAGAAAAGAAAAAGCAGCTGTCTACAAGCCAAAAAGAGGCCCCTCACCAGGAACTAAATCCACTGGTACCTTGGCCTTGGACTTCCCAACCTCCAGAACCCTGAAAAATAAATTTCTGTTGTTTAAACTACCCAGTCTATAATAGTTTGTTATGGCAGCCCAAGCTGACTAAAGACAGTTTGTTAGAGGCCACCATCCAATAAAAGAGATATAAAAATAAGTCACTATTGTGACCTCAGAGGAAGCTGTGGCTACATGGTGAGTCAGGTTAAAATGTCCTTTCATTTGTCACCTGTAGAGGGTAGTTAGGGCCAGAGGGACAGGTTTTCTTTAGTTAGCACTTCTTTCAGTGGGATTCTGCCTTGCTGTCCAGCTATTCTTGATTCAAAGACCCCTTGGCCTTGTTAATAACATCAGACTCCTACAGGCCTGGTAGAGTTCAATATTGATTTTGCCATTTTTAACCCACTGTGGGTGGTAGCTTTTATTATTATTAATATCGGTCTGCCTGGCATTCAGGGCACCCTGGGAACAGAAGTTTGGGGCATGAGGACAAATGGACTGAATACTTCCTTAGTTTTTTGTGGTTAGTTCCTGAGTCCATCCTTAGAATCAGCTCTCTAAGAGAGTGGGACTAACTGGAGCTGAAATTCCCTCAGTGTATACTTTGGAGTTGTGCTTTTGTTTTTTTGTTTTGTTTGTTTGTTTGTTTCCAGAAAGGATGAAATAATGCTGTTCTTTCTTTGGACCCGGGACCTTGAGGAAATCTCAAGAGCTAAGAGTTGCCCAGTAATGAGAACTAAAGATCCATATAAAAACACAAAGCAGCCTCATAACTCAGTCCCCATTCAACCATGCAGCACTCAAGGCCTCTGTCCAAAAGACAAAATGATTAAACAGTCTTACTTGTAATATATTTATGTTTTCTCTGAGATAAGTGGGGCATCAAATGTTTCCTACTCTATGCGCTATGGCCTGGGGGAAAAAAAAACATGGATAAATCTCTCTCTATGCCAGTGGTCCCCAAAGTGTAGAACCAGCAGCACCAGCATTACCTGGAAATGTGTTGGAAATGCAGACCTCAGGCCTCACCTAAGACCTACTAGATCAGAAACTCTGAGAGAGGAACACAGAGACCTGTGTTTTAACAAGACTTCCAGATTTTCTTGCACACTTAACTTTGAGAACCACTGCTCCACATCAGACATCTACATTTTCACTAACCTTATTTTTAAGCACCTCTACCAATAGCAAAACAGAGAAGCCACATAATGTGACCTCATCTCTTTTCCCAGGGTGATGGACTCAGGTCGGTGAAATTGTCTCAAAGCTTTTGACTTTTATTTGGTGAACGAGATACCTTTTCATTCCTCCTGCACGTGAATGAGGACCATGAGTTCTGGGTTGCTGCTGGACGCTGTCTTACACCAGGAGAGAAGCTAGCCCAAGGACAAAGTCTGCTCGTGGAGGAGTGCAAAACGAAAGAACTACAGAGAAATGAACTAGATTCCTGATACAATCGTACCTGAAGTCTGAAATACAGCTAGAGCCTGTAATTAAGTGACACAGTAAATTCTCTTTATCCCTTAGCCAGTTAGCACTAGATTTTCTCTTATTTGCACCCCAAAGCATCCTTCCTAATAGTGATGGCAGGGAGTCCAATTAGGAGGCTATTGTAGAACCCAGGAAATGTGCAATGGTGCCTTCCACCACAGGAGTGATAAAATTGACAATGAAGAAAAGTGAGAGGGTTCTACCTGTTTGGAAGTAAGAAATTACAGGGCTTAATTTTGAGTTGGAAAGGTGGTAGAGACTATTGTAACACTTAGGTACGGAAACAAACCCCAGATCTGGTGATTTTAGGGGATTTACTGTTGTTGTTTCTCTACCGGCCGCAAATTTTATCTTACATCCGTGCACACAAATTTTGTCGCTATTATAATGCTCTCTCTTAATTTGTCTCCAATCCTTTCTTTATATCCCAAATTTACCCTATGTCTATTTCTAGACCACAACTTTTCGCTGCACTTCTCAAATCTTCCCTACATCCTAACTTCCATTAAAAAGAGCCAAGCAAAAACATATAAGTAGATAAAACCTTAGTAAGCTAAACTAAACAGAGTTGAAAGAACATCTTGTTAGCTCATTAACACACACAAAAAAATTGTTTTTGAGCATCATCTATAAATGAAGTGCTGAACATGCTGAGATGAGACAGAAATAAGCTATCCCTCAAGATTTTTATTGTCAAGAACGAGTGTCAGGAACCTTTTCCTCTAAAGTGTCATACAGTAAATGTATTCCACTTTGTGGGCCATACAGTCCCTTTTCCAACTACTCAGTTCTGCTGGTGCACTGTGAAAGTAGCCATAGACAATATGTACATAAATGAGCGTGGCTGTGTTCCAATAAAACTTTATCTACAAAAACGGGAGGAAGGCCTGATTTGCCCATGGGCCATATTTAGTATGCTGACCCCTGATCCAGACATAGACATTGTATTTGTCCATTTCTGTTGCTTATAACAAAATACCTGGGACTGAGTAATTTGTAAAAAACAAAATTTATTGCTTATAGTTTCAGCAGCTGGGAAGTCCAAAGTCCAGGGAACACATCTACTGAGGGTCTTCTTTGGTGGTGGGTTCACAGCAATGCAGGGATCTCACATGGCAAAAATGGCAGAGCAGAGAGAGAGAGAGAGACTCATGGGCCCTCAGAAAAATCACTCCCCTGACCACCATTATTAATCCGTTCACTAAAGCATGGTCCTACAATCTAATCACCTCTTCAAGACCTCACCTTTCAACCACCACAACAGTATTTCCCACTCTATTAACACTTTCACAGAGGGAACTAAGCCTCTAATACATAACACTTGAGAGACAAATTCAATCCACATCAGACATTTAAAAGGAAATGACTATACAACATAGTGGATGCATTAACTGATAATACCTTGATAAGGAGTATTATCAAGGTGAACTGATTACTTATACATTGCCTAAGGGTACATGTTATGAGCTAATTCAATGTTTCATGTTTGCTCTTTGCTGGTTTTTCCCATGGGCATGCTACAGTTTTAAGGACAGGGATTCCTGGAAGCACTGTCCTTCTATAGGGCTGCCTCATAGGCCAAACTTGCTAAGACTTACTAAGGATTAGCTTATCTAACTCATCAGAAAGTATAAATTACATATATGGAGTTAGATAGATAGTTATACACATATATATTTAAGTTATTTTGTTATTTCTTACTACATAGAAGCAGGAAAATAATGGCAGCAAATCATTATCCTAACTCCCTACTGAGACTTCCCCTCCCACTTCTCCTTCTCCTTCCCCTAATTCCAGGAGCTTAAGACCTCTCCACCTCCTTGAGATGATACTGAAAACTTTGCAATACATTTATAGATAAATTTAGAAGGAACTGAAATCTTCACAATATTAAATTTTTGAATTCATAAGAAATGTGCCTTTCCCTTTTTTCAATTCTTCTTTTATGCCTCTCAGTAGAGTTTTATCACTTTCTTTCAACAGACACTGAACATTTCTCCAGATTATTTTTAGATAATTTATATATATTTTTTTGCTCTTGTAAATGAGATCTTTCCTGCTTTTGATTCTCTAACTTTACTGTTTGTGTCTAAAAAGGTACTGATTTTTATATATTAATTTTTTAACCAGCCAATCTAAAAAACTCTCTTACCATTGAAATAGTTTTTCAGTTGATTCTTTTTCCAAGTATATAATCATATCATATGCAAATTATAATACATTTGCCTCTATTTATTTATTTAATTATTATTCCTAGCATATTCATTATTACAAATAATATTTTTTATGCCCTTTACCAGACCTATTCCTCTCTGAAACCCCTCCCTTCCTCCCCCACATCTCTAGTAACTTTAGGCTTGTTCTCTCATTCTGAAAGTTCAATGAATTCCTGTGTTCTTTTCTCTTTCTTTCTGACTTTCTTTCTTTTTTTCTTTCCTTCTTTCTTAGCACCCATTTATAAGTGAGAACATGTGGTATTTCTCTTTCCTAGTTTGGCTTATTTCACTTAACATAATTTTCTCCAGACTCATCCCTGTTGCTGCAAATGACAGAATTTCATTCTTTTCTATGGCTGAGTAGTATTCTAAGGTGTACATATACCACATTTTCCTTATCCAGTCATCTGTCAAAGGACACTTAGGTAGGTTCCATATTTTGGCTACTGTAAATAGAGCTGTGATGAACGTGGGAGTGCAGCTATCCCACCGGCATGATGATTTCTGTTCCTTTGGATATACACCCAGTAGTGGAATTGCTGAATCAGATGGTAGTTCTATCTGTAGTTGTTTGAGGAACCTCCATACTGTTTTCCATAGTGGCTGTGCTAATTTGCATTCCCACCAACAGTTGAGAGGAGTAACCCTTTCCCCACATCCTCACCAGCATTTGTTATTAATGCTCTTTTTAATAATGGCCAGTCTAACTAGGGTGAGATGATATCTTAATGTGGTTTTAATTTTGCATTTCTCTGATGATTAGTGATGCTGAGTATTTTTTCATGTACCTATTGGTCAATTGTATGTCTTCCTTTGAAAAATGTCTACTCTTCTCCTTTGCACATTTTTTAATGGCATTATTTAGTTTTTTACTGCATAGTTGTTTAAGTTCTTTGTATACTCTGGATATTAACCACTTGTCAGATATATAGTTTGCAAATATTTTCTCCCCTTCCGTATGTTGTCTTTCCACTCTGCTGATTATTTCCTTTGCCATGCAGAAGTTTTTAGTTTGATATAATCCCCAAAGAAGAATTAATACCACTTCTTTTCAAACTTTTCCAAAAAATTGAAATGGGATCCATTTTCCCAAACTCAGCCTTTGAGGCCAGCATCATCCTATTATCAAAACCAGGTAAAGATACAACAAAAAAAAGAAAATTACAGGCAAATATCCTTGATGAATATAAATGCAAAAATCCTCAACAAAATATTAGCAACCAGAATACAACAACTCATCAAAAGAATTATACACCATGATCAAGAAGGATTCATCCCAGGGAGGCAAGGTTTATTCAACATATGCAAGTCAATAAATGTGATACACCACATCAACAAAAACAAGGACAAAAATCATATGATTATCTCAATAGATACAGAAAAAGCATTCAACAAAATTCAACACCCCTTCATGATAAAGACTCTCAGCAAATTGGGTATAGAAGGAAATTATCTCAACACAATGAAAGCCATTTACGACAAACCAATTGCCAATATCATCC
Source organism: Galeopterus variegatus (assembly GCF_000696425.1). Lineage (NCBI taxonomy): Eukaryota > Metazoa > Chordata > Mammalia > Dermoptera > Cynocephalidae > Galeopterus > Galeopterus variegatus. The sequence goes on from NW_007731890.1 coordinate 250,934, forward strand.
TGAATGGGGAAAAACTGACATCTTTCCCCTTAAGAACAAGAACAAGACAAGGTTGCCCACTCTCACCACTTCTATTTAATGTAGCATTGGAGAACCAGACAGAGCAATCAAGCAAGACGCAGAAATAAAGGTCATCCAGACTAAAAAGGATGAAGTCAAATTGTCCTTGTTTGCAGATGACATGATTTTACATAGAGAAAAACCTAAAGACTCAACCAAAAAGCTGATATAGCTGTTTAATATTTTCAATAATAGTGCAGGGTACAAAATCAACACCTATAAATGAGTAGCATTTTTATACTCCAGGAAAGAACTAGCAGAAAAAGAAAGCAAGAAAGCAAGCCCATTAACAATAGTTGCCAAAAAAATAAAATATCTAGGAATCAATTTAACCAAGGAGGTGAAAAATATCTACAATTAGAACTACAAAACACTACTGAAAGAAATTAAAGAGAACAAAAAAGGTGGAAAGACATACCATGTTCTTGGATGGGAGGAATTAACATTGTGAAAATGTCCATTCTACCTAAAGCAATCTACAGATTCAATGCAATCCCCACCAAAATACCAATGACATTCTTCACAGAAATAGAAAAAGCAATTTTAACATTCATATGGAATAACAAAAGACCCCAAATAGCCAAAGCAATACTGAGCAAAAACAATAAAGCTGGAGGCATAACACTACCCAATTTCAAATTATATTACAAAGCAATTGTAACCAAAATAGCATGATACTGGCATAAAACAGACACTCATACCAATGGAACAGAATAGAAAACCCAGGAATCATCCCACATAATTACAGCCAACTGATCTTTGATAAAGGCAACAAGAACATACATTAGGGAAAAGACGGCCTCTTCAATAAATGCTGCTGGGAAAATTGGACATCCATATGCAGATGAATGAAACAGGAGCTGTACCTCTCACCATATACCAAAATCAAGTCAAGATGGATTAAATAGTTAAATATAAGACCTGAAACCATAAAATTACTAAAGGAAAACAGGGGAAACACTCCAGGAAGTAGAACTGGGCAGAGACTTATGGATAAGACTCCAAAGCACAAGCGACAAAAGAAAAAATAAACAAATGCCTCTATTTTTAAATATCTGACACTTGCTGTGGATTGAATGTCCTCCCAAAACTCATTGAAACTTGAACCCCATTGTAACAATGTCAAGAGGGGGGGAAATCTCATCATGATATTTGAAAAATGGGGCTTTAAAAAAGTGATTGGATCCTGAACACTATGCTCTCATGAATGATTCAATCCATTCATTGACTAATGGTTATCATGGGTTTGGACTGGTGACTGTACCAGGACAACACATGAAAACATGACGTCCTCACCATGTGATACCTTGGTCCACACAGGACTCTTCAGAGTTCCCACCAAGAAGAAGGCCCTCACCAGATGTGTTCCCTGGACCTTGGCCTTCCTATCCTCCAAAATTGTAAGAAATAAATTTCATTTTCTTATAAATTACCCAGTTTTAGGTATTCTGTTATCAGCAGTAGAATGCAGACTAATGCAATACTTTAACTTGTTTTCTTATCACATTGATTTACACTTTCAAAACAATTTAAGTAAAAGTTGTTTTGTTCTTCATTTTTATTGGTAACATTACTTGTATTTCACTTATTAATCATCATGTTTACTTTTATTTCATGTGTATTTATCAGAGTAAAGATTTATAAATATATTTCTTATGTATTGAAGTTTATTTTATGTATATATATATATATATATATATATTTTTTTTTTTTTTAAGAGAGCAAAATTTATTTTTCAAATTCATGGAAAATGTTGGATTACTTAGTAAGTGGTACTAGTGAAATCTATCATCCATCAAAAGAAAATCAGTTTGGGTGTCGGAAGCCATGTGTCCGTGGACTCCGGTGTGGGAATGTAAGGAGGACGGTTCTCCGTTCGGCAGAACTGCGGAGAATCTCCGTGTGTGTGGTAAGGGGCCCCGCGGAAGTTTTCCTGAAAATCCCTATTCCAGTATTATCTTGATTGCATGTACTTGTTAACCCCCCCGGAAATAATTGGATGTTTTATGGGAATGTTTATGCTCTTGCGCATCTGGTGCGAGGTGGCAGTTGTACCTTTTAATAATGATACAAATGAAATTACATTTTTCTTGGTTAATGAAACTGGCCTTTTGAGAAACTTCTCAGTTAATAAAAACAAGTTTGATTTGATTAATGAAACCCAGGTAAAAATGTTGAAAAGTACGCCTGGGTCCATGATTTGTTCTAACCATTGTTCTGAAAAGAAGGTACAAAAAACCCAAGAGGCCTTCCTGGACAGATGGATGGATGGGGCGGTGGAGCAGAGAAAAATAACAATAAGTTTTCCTGTAAATTTACCTGAGGCACAAGTTGCCCGGGTCATTGTTCTACCACTCAGGGGTTTGGTTTTCACTGTCAGAGACAACAATTGTGTTGGTTAAATATTAAAAGCTTGGTGGGCTCCTGGAGGAAGAAATGACATGCTATATGTAGGAGCTGAAAGACCCCCTCTTTCTTATACAGAGCCATATATAGAGGACAAAAATATGGTATGGTAAGATTAAATATGAGTAAAAAACGTAAAGTTTTTTTTTTTATAGAAAAATCAGTTAGATTTGGGCTTTTAAGTTGTTCAAAAATTTTTAAACAAAAAATTATTTTACACAAATAGCTAAATTCATACTATAAAAGGATGTGCCTTTTAAATAATTTTTGCCTTTAGTTGATTAAGATAAAAAATTAAAATCAAAATAGGTGATGGATATGTAAATCCTATGTTGTAAGGTTTAAATGTTTTACTTAAAAACCGCATGTGCTGCCAACCTTGAGGTCTCTGGCCACTGGCCACAGACCTCGATTTGAAACTCTTGCTTCCTGGTTAAGTGTGTTTCACTTTGAAGAATGATATGGACTTTTCTGGGAGATTATGATCTGTGACTGACGGAAGACAATCGGTTGAGGTAACTCACTTCTTTCGTCACTTTTTAAAGAATGATATGTACTTTCCTAAAGATTATGATTTATAAATAATGACATGTAGTTCCTTAAAAAGTTATGATTCAGTATAATCAAAAAAGAGTGATTTAAGTATTGTATTGATCTATTTTATGTTCATAGTTTAATATTAACTTGATGAAAAATGTTTGCTTTATGAAATCAAAGGATAGACATGGTATAAATAAAGGAGAACGGCTTTTGTCGGTTGTCCACTGATGCACTAGACATCTTCTTTTTTTTTCCTTTTTCGCCGACTCCACACATCCTTCTCGGGCTCCAAGAACCAGCTGATGCTGGACTCCGGCATTTGGGCTTCTATTTTATACCGTTTATTGAAGGAATTTCCAGTGAAACAAACATTCCAGCATAAAAAAATATAACATAGATGGTAAAATATGACAAACTCAAAATACTACAAAAATAGATTTTTACTAAAATCATTTCAATGCACATAACAGATACATGATTAGCGTCTACAGTGTTCAAAGAAAATTTACAAACTCACCAAAAGAATATATAGAAACCAATAGAAAATAGTGGGTAACATCTACAAACAAGTAATTCACAAAAGAATTTATTCAAATGGTCAATCATGAAAGACTCGAATTCACTAGCAGAGAGAGAAAGGTACATTTAAACCATAAGATGTCTTTTTATAACTATTGGACTGGCAAACTTAAGAGGAATAGCAGCATCAGGTATTATGTGGGATGTAGGTTAAGAACTCTTACGTTCATTGTGACGAGGTGAATTGTTACAGCTTTGGGGGAAAGCAAGCTGGCAGCATGTGTTAAATTTTAAGATGCATGTGTTCTTCAATCCGGCCATTTAACTCCTGGGAATCAGTTTCATTGAAATAAAGCTCTAGAACTGGAGTGGACACTGTGGTGCCTCACCCAGATATCAACTTCAGGGCTGAATCAAGTGTGTTTTCTTATCGTGCTCAAACAGAGAAGCAGATATGCTATGGGTAATATTGAGTACAGTAGTCCCACCTTATCCATGGGGATGTGTTTCAAGACCCCCAGTGGATTCCTGAAACTATGGATAATACCAAACTCTAGATATACTGCTTTTTTCTTATGCTGTACATACAGGAAGTTATATAATATAGAAACAAGACTTGATACAATAGTGGATGGAGGTGGAGATGTCTGTTGCCCTACACTCTCTGTTGGGCCAGAAGTCACCATAGGTGAGCCAGACCAGCAGTCAGAAAGGAAACCTGGGCATGGAAAAGAAGAAGGATGCACTGGAATTGGAACAATAAGCTGTAGTGCACAAACACAAAGCAGAGCCCAGATCTCTCACCCTTCCAACCTCAATGCCATAGGAGTCCTGCAGGAGCAGCTGATGCCATTCATCATGAACCTGCATACTCACTTGCATATGAATAAGTGAAGCCAAAGGAGTAGATGGGAGTTAGAGGAATGATGGGTCTGTGCAGTGATCAGTCAGATGAGCAAGTCGATTTGCAAAAAGATGTGCAAATTGCCAGTGTCTGGTCCCCTTGCCTACTTTCACACATAACGAAATTGCTGCACCTTTACTTTTGCCCTCCAAATTAACACAGATTTGTTGTACCTCCAAAACTTGCCCAGAGCAATACAGGAAAGGGAATTCTGGGAAATGTAGTTCCAGCTTAGCTACATTGATAAAGGACAAAGCTCTGCAATGGCTCGCAGCCAAGTTGCTCTCCAGGAATTACCTCAGTCACAGTAAGCTGCCTCGTCCAAGGTTTCGCTCCTTTTCTGGGGACAGCATCTACTATGGAGACACAAAGGCTTAGCCTCCTTGCCTCATCTGGGGCAACTCTGAGTGACCACTCAGAGCTATCCAAACTCCTAGAGGCCTCTGGTACAACTACATTGTAAGTCAAAGTCTTCTGCTTAATTCTGTTTTGCTCACCCCTTATAGATATTGTTCTTAGAAGCACACTTCCCCAATTAGCCTCCTGTAGCATCTCTTAGGTACTTAGACTTCATTTCCCAACTTACTATAAATACACACAGATATTTTCATGAATTTCCATTGCAGGCTGAATATGTTATGGTATACCCACACCATAGAATATTATTCCAGAAAGAATGTGCCTCAGGGCTCTACTAACTAGTTGATGTGGTGGGATTCCCACCAGGTATTTTGTTGAGGGAGAAAAGCAATATATAGAAAACTCTGTAGATTATAAAAATATTTTTATTAAATAATGTCAAAAACTCATAAACAACCCCTTTGCATATGGATTTATGCATGTACATGAAACTATATGTATATATGTGTGTACATATATGTTTATATATAATTACATAGGGATGAACAAAAACAAGAAAGGACATGTTAAATTGATGACCTGAGTTACTTGGTGGGGAGGTTAAAGTGGAAAGACTGGGACAAAGAGAGAAAAAAGCAAAACAAATACACTGGAAAAAAAAAAAGCTTAGCATCACATCTACATAGGGACATAAATAATATATTTATGTATGTGTGTATTTAGTCATATGAGTGTATAAAAACACTCACATATGCATAAAATATACAAATAAAAAATGATGTATTTATACATTTATAATTACATATTAAATAAATTATGATATGCTGCCTTTTCAGAAGGTATTGATAATACAGTAGGAAAATAACATATCAGAAATAAGTGCTTAATTTTATTTATAACATTTTTGGTCTACATGGGGATGATTATTATTAAGTTAGACAATAGAATTACTAACGCTAAAACATCTGTTAACTCCTGATAGTATAGGTTATTCTATTAATGCATTATAGAATCTTATTTAATAATTTATTTATGACTTTTGAGTCACTATTCTTAAAGAAATTGGGTTTTAACTGTATTTAGCAGGACATCTCTTCTCTGTTGACTGGGTATTAAGTCTGGAGAATGGTCCAGGAAAACACAGGAAAAGATTGGAGGAGTATAGGTAGGATGTAGTGATTGAAAATAAAGTAGTGGTATAGGAATGGAGATAAAAAATATAAGAAATATCACTGAAGTAAAGAAAGGGCTTGCTGCTGAATTTAATGTGAAGAACTAAGGTTATGAAAGGAAACGAAATGAGTATCAGCTTTCTGTGTCTGGAAGCTGGGCACATAATGATGCTATTCACTGGCATGTAGAAGACTGGAGAGTAGATCAGGTTAGGGGAGAGGAGAGAAGGAATTTGAAAGAAAGACAAGAAAATAGACACTCCGACCACTGGGAAATTACAATCTGTTTTGTGAAAACTTGTTTTGCTATAATAAAACATTTTGCAAAAAATTGTATTGGTGTAATAAAAAAATGATTTAAAAAGTTAACTTGCTTTTCTATTTTTTAAATTTGCACCCTCCCAGTACTCCCTAAACTCTGAGTCAGTATCCATCTCTGCTTTACACGTGGTACATCCCACAAAATTTAATAGTACAGACAGTCCCCTACTTATGATGGCTTGATTTAGGATTTTTTAATGTCATGACAGTGCGAAAGCAATCTGCATGCAGTAGAAACTGAACCCATTCTGTTCTTCACTTGCAGTAGTACGGTATTCAACAAAGTACATGAGCTATTCAAAACTATATTATAAAAGAAGCTTTGTTTTAGATGATTCTGCTCAACTGTAGGCTAATATGAGCGTTCTGATAACATTAAAGGTATGATGTTCAGTAGGTTAGGTGTATTAAATGCGTTTTCAACTTATGACGGGTTTATTGGCACATAACCCCCTTGTATGTCAGGGAGCATCTGTATTCCCAATGTAGTTGACCTTTGTTTCAAAGACACAGGATGAGAGATTTGGAGAAACATTTCTCCAGGCCTTCAACCACATTAGTCATGAGGATGGATTTTTAGAGCTATGGCTCTCTTGGAGCTAGCACTAAGTACTGGTTCTCAGATAACAGAATTCTCCATGTGTTTGTTCACTTACAAATTTACATTTTTTATGTGTGTGTTTTGTGGGACTCTCTAAAATGTGTGGTCCTAAAGTGTGTGGTACATAGAAGGTGTCAATCCTGCTTGGGGTTTCTGTTAACACTAAAGATCAAGATGGTGACAGAGAAATCAATGTCCTCATGTGACAGCCAGTTTTTAAGGCAAGATGCTGATGAGCACATCCTATAAAGTTGAGAATTTACAACCCAGACTGGAATTTCCAGAGAATATAGTAGAAGAGTTAGAAGCTGGGCATGTGTAGGAAATTGGATTGGACTATAGTATATTTAAAAAGTATGAGAAAGTTCTAGTTATAATGAACTACCAGGGAGAATTGGGCTCCTGAGAGTTGGTGGGGTAGTTTCTTGCTTTGGCTTCAGCTGCTTCTTTGGTGGTTTGTGGCTCCTGGGATGACAGCAGCTTTTTAAATTTTGATTTTTATTTTGAAAAGTACTTAAGAGTTTTCATACACATTATTTACAGAATGTGATTCATATTGTTCTTATTTAAGAACCTATTAAGGATTTCTTATTGTCTAATATGTGGTCATTGTTTGTAAATGTTTCAAAAGCATGTGAGAAGAAGTTACCTTCTAGGTATACAGCAGGGAAGAGCTCAATAATTCTTGGTTGGGTTTACCTTTAAAATTACACTGAAGAGAATCTATATAACTTCTTAAATATATCTATTGGATTAGTCACGGAATGAGAGAGAAGTTAAACTCTGCCAAATATCATGTTCCTGTTTTTTCTTATCTGCAATTCATGGATATACATTTAATGTTTTGTTATTTGGTGCATGAAGGTTCATGAGCACTTGATCTTCTGTGTGTCTCTAGTCTTTATTATTATAAAGCACCTTCTGTCATTTAATTTTTTGTCTTGGATTAATATCATGATCTCTGATTTACTTTTTGTTTGTGCTTTCTGATGTGATTCTGGTCTATCCTTTTAATTTCAAAACTTCTGAGTCAATTTCAGATATGTTTCATATATACAGCATGTTGTTCAGTTTTATTTTTTTATATAATCTGAGTCTTTTTCTTTTAATAGGTTAGTTTATCCCACTGACATTTGTTGCTATAACAGATATTTTTGTTTTGAATTCTGTCATTTATGTTACTCCATTTGTTTTTAATGTTTCTTATAGTATCTGTCACTTGCTTTATGGTGCGTGCTTTCTTTTGCTTTGTGTGCGTGATTTGGGTTTTAGTTTTGGTAGTCCATAGTGTTTTGAGATTCTGTCTCATATCATTGCCTTTATAACTAACATTGCCTCTAAAATATTATAAATATCCTTATTAACCTAACAATTTTAAGTAGTATTAAATAAAAAATGAGACAGCGATACTTTTACAGTGTCTCCCAACTCATTCTATATATAACACCAAATTTTTGTAAGTTACTATAGTTTTTAGATTGTCAGGATTAAAAACATTTACACTTTGCAGTTAAAATTATCACATTTGTTTAATCACAGCTCTAAATTTGCATACAATTAATACTTGCCACCCAGCCTTTCACCTCACACCTCTCTAACCTTTAGCTTTTTATTTTGTTTAACTGTTTGCTTGATGAGATGTCACCATCTTTGTAAAACAGTCCCCAGCACCCCCACTTTCCTCTATTGGTAACCCTTCCATATTTCCCATTTTCTACAGATTATAAGCCAAGAGTTTTAATATTATATACATGTCCCTCCCTGTGCTTGTTCATGCCTAATTTTCTAGCTTCCTCTCCCATTGATTCCTGCCTCAAAGATTACATTTTATTTGTAGAGCTGTTTATAATTTACACATGTATCCTACTATTTTATGCTCCTGGACCTATTTTCCCATTGCCAAACACTTAACAATTCCTGCCTCATTTTTTGCTAATTCTAACTTATTCATAAACATTCAGGTCAGGATTTATATTGCAAGTAAACTTTTATTGCATTATAACTTGTATATAGAAAATTACAAATCCTGAGTGTACAGCTTGATGAATTTTCACAGACAGACACACAAAAGCACATTATCATGTAATTCACTATCCAGATGAGAGAATAGAAACGTATCTGCATGCAAGAAATACCCTTTATGCACTCCTAGTCAACAACTCCCTCCGGAAAAGTAACCACTATGCTCACTTGTCACCATTAGTTATTTTTGCATGTAAATTTATAACATTTATAAAACTTACATGCATGGAAAGATATTGTATGTGTACTTTTGTGTCTTATCCCACAGGCCCTGCAGCCTATGGTCACTTTCTTGACCCTGATCACCTCCTCAGTCCTAACCTTTCAAGTCTTACCATCCTCAGCTCTCTTTTAAGTCCTCTTTGCCTTTTGTGTTCTAGCCCCCCAAGCCCTGCCAGTCCAGGCCCTCTCCCGAGCCTTGATGACCTCCACAGTCAAGATTTACTGGCCCTAGCCACCTCAGGAAAGAAAAGCAAAACAGTAGAACAATAGCAGTGGGAGACAGAGAAAGGGAGGGGTATAAAACAATTATTTTTTAAATGACAAAAAATAAAGAAAGGGAAAAGAAAGGAAAGAGCATATCCATGGCATTCTTATTTTTAGTCATTGAGATTTTCAGAATATTCACACACATACACACACAAATAAATACATATCTGTCAGGAAATATGTGTGTGTGTGTGTTCTAGTGAAATTTTCCAACTTGTCGTCTATTTTTAAGCATGTGAAAAATTACTTTAAGTCCATGTCTGATGACTTCAATATATACATGATCTATGGATACATTTATATTGCCTATTCCTTCTCTAGGTCCTTTGTCTTGGAATTTCTGGGGGTTTTTTTGTTGTTTTTTTTTAAGAATGGCAAATGCTAAGTATGCAAAGATGCTATATCCTCTGACATATTATCTGACATAATATTTCCTTTAGGTTATTATTTCTAGTTCGATTAGTAATAGACCACCAATCTAGGATGTAGCCAATTCAAGGGTGATTTTTAGGCTTTGTAAGACATAGGCTATGTCCAGTTGGTTCTTCTAGTCTTTCAGGAGTCCCTGCATGAAATCACTAGTGTCTAACAGGGTCCCTATACCTTGAAGTGCTCTAAACTATAATGTTGATTTCTGTCATACTTTAAGGCAGATGATGGCAGATGACACTGCTCCACTTAGCCCCTTAGTACCTACTTTCCACCTGGCTTCGCCACCTCTCAGCCAGCACAGGTTACACATCAGAGAAGATTTCAAGGGGAAAAGTTGGTTTCACTTCTCTTCCCTTCTATATTGGATCTCAGGCACTCAAGAAATAAGAACCATGTGCTCCAATTTCTTCTCCTAATCTTTGTGAGACTGCCAAAATCTCTGCTCAGCTTGTCTGCCTTGTTTTTGATTTGATTCTCCATTGGAACAGCTGTTCTTAACTTGGTCCTCAAACTCTCCATATATCTTGTTAATAAATCAATAAGTAAAAAAATAGTAGAAAAGAATATCACACTCACCTCAACACCTGTCATTTGGGATTTTGGCATCTCATACCCTGACTTTCTTGGTAAATATTTAAGGCCTTCAAATAGATTTTTAAAAATTGCATGTTATCCAGCTTTTGTAGTGCTCTTATGGGAAGGATTGGTTTGCTATCTGCTAGTCTATCGTAGCCATAGCAGAATTCAGGACAGGGGTTTAAAGCGAGACAACTGTTCACTCATTCCACACCTCTCTCAGATTCATGTTAAAATGAACAAATATGAAAATAAGAATTACTTGCAACGTGTTGAACATTATTAAAGTCTGTTGTTCCATTAATTGAGATCTTGACATGGATATCTACCTACTGGATGGAAAGAAAGAAAGACCCCAAGTGTTGTCTTATACAAGAACAGATTCCCCAAGTCTTAAATAAGGATTGTGTGGAGGATATAACCACAAATCTCCATTAAAATCCATTCATTTGGGAGAGGTAAGAGCTTCATTTGAGGGTGGTCTGTGGTGAAAACAGGGGACACAGTTAGATCCCACCAATGCTCCAGTACAACAAAATCTTATTTTTGTGTGTCTGACTCTGTCGCTCAGGTGTAAGCCACCTGAGGGCACAAATGGCATCAATTTTTCTCCAAAGCCAAGTGTTTCAGCAAATGTTGGTTAAATTCTTGCCCTAATTACTCCCTCAATCCTTAACTTAGAACTTATTTTGTTCATTAATTCATTTTTTTTTTCTGTCAGCTTAATACATGTTGGGAGTGAATGCTCTCTTCTAGGGACATGGTAGGGAACCAAGCAGTTAGAGCCTAGCCCTGATGGGACTTGCTGTCTAATAGCATTTTCACTCAAATGCTGTTTTTAAAGACCATATGCCTAACTTACAGAATGAGAAACTACTCAGAGAGAGAAAAAAGATTAAAGTCATCTGTAATCTTTTCATCTGGATTTAACCAAGGCAATTCCTCCTGTTGCATTTCTGTATACATTCTATTACAGTTTCAAATACTTGTGTATACATATTTATGTACGTGTAAAAGAAATTAATTTGTATTATATATATTGGCTTTTTAAATCCTATCAGTATACTTTGAATACCTTTCTATTCTTTAACACTTGATTTCTTTATACTTTAAAGTACTATAGACACATAAAATGGTACAGAGAATGATAAAACTAACACCCTTACAACCATCAGATAGTTGAAGCAAAAATTACAATTTCATCTGATAGACCACGTACTTCTCTCCATTATATTCCCACGGCTATCCTCCTCTTTTTGCACCTCAAGTCTTACCAAAAATAATCATTATCCTAATTTTTATGCTCATCATTTCTTTGCATTTTTTATACTTACTAAATATGTATGTATCCTTAAGTACTGTATCATATAATTAATTGTATTTGTAAATTTTATGAAAGTCGTCTGACACTTGCTTTTTTTCCCTCAAAATTACAGTTTTAAGATTTGTCCTTAGAGAATCATGTAAATCTAATTCTTTTTTAAACTTTTATAAATCATACAACTATATAGTATAATATTATATGTTTATTTATTCTCTTCTTAATAAGCATTTAGGGTTTTTTTCCCTAATTTTTCACATTTTTACCCTGAAGGTTGAAATTAACATTTTATCAATGCTTTCTCAAGTGCCTGTGTAAGACTTTCTGCAATATACAGCCTGATTAGAATTACTGAATAAAGGTTCATGCAATTTCAGCTCTACTAAATATTGACCAATTAAAATTCTCAATCACAATGTACAAGAATATATACTGTTCCACATCCTTACTGATACTTGGTATTCTCAGGCTTTGTATGTTTGCCAATTTTATGGATATGGATGGAATCTTATTGTGGTATTAATTTGTAATTCTCTCATGACTGGTGAGGCTGAATATTTTTTCATATATTCATTGGCCATTCTGGTTCATTCTCATAAAATGCTAATTTATTTGGCCCATATTTTGACTGTATTGTTTGTATTTATCTAAATTATTGTAGGTGGCTTTTATATAATTTGAGCACTAACTTTTTGTAGGCCATATACAGTACAACTGTGCTGTATTTTCAGGTTGTCTCTTCACTGTTTTTATTACTTGAGGTTTTAATTTCTTTGTAATCATACTGATCAAATTTTTCCCTTATGGTCTATGAGGAATTTTAATTAAAAGATACTTCTCTATACTTTCTTTTTAAAGTTGAAAATTTTGCTGTTCACTTTGAGATCAATACTCCATCTGAAAGTAGTTTTGTCCATAGAGTAAAGATAGAGATTTTTGTTTTTTGTTTTTCCTATTGGGATAGTTGCCACAACACTGTTAATTGCACATGTTTGGTTTCTTTCGTAATATGGAATGGAACTTCTGCCAAGTATCAACTTTCTATAACTATTTTAGATTTGTTTCAGAAATCCTATTCTGTTCAATTTTTCTATTCTTTTATCAAAACTATGCTGTCATAGTAGCTTCTAATAATTCTTGGTATCTACAGCATCTTCCTTTTTATTCTCAATTAACTAGGTTGTTCCAGCACTTTTGCTATTTGGAGAATAATTTAGAATAAACTCCTCCAGTTCTATGATGAAATTTTTTATGATTTTGAGTTGAAATGCTGTATATTTATATATTAATTTGGAGAAATTCAATATTCTGTCATATTGTGTTTCTATATCCATGCAATGGTCAAATACAGTATCATCAAATATATATAGTATAAATATGATATCTATACAATATGTATATATATATATGAAAAATGTTTATGTATTAATCAGCAAATAATGGAGAAACTATAAAGTAATTCTCTTCAAAAACTAGTTTCAAAAACTAAAACACTTCCAAAAAAATAGGAGTAGCATATAAGTGTGCAAAAGAAGACAAAATAAAAAGGATCTTATTTGATTATTAAAATGTAACATAAACAGAATAATTATTCTTGACACATTCACATATTTCAGCAATTTCTTAGCTTTGTCTGTAATTCAGAGAAACTGATATTTCTATAAGTAATATTTTGATATGTCTTTAATTTTTCATAGATTGTCATCAAAGTGCTTTTATGATTAATAAACTTGAAATTTTTGTCTCCTTAATCCTATTCTTCTCTGTGTACTTTTCCCTTTCTTTGAAAAAAATTTTCATGAACTTTTTCAGTAAGTTGGTCTATTATTATTTTGAATTTTTTTGCCAATTTTAGAAACTATGAAATCATACATGTTTAATGTTATTTCATTCTAATATAGGATAAATGTGTCTAATTAAAAATAGAAACTCCACAAAAGATTTTCATCACAAGTCAAGATATTTTAAAATGCAATAATAGAATTTTAATATTTAGTCTGGCACACCATTTTAACTTTTTTCATATAATTTATTTATGACTTTTTTTTTGCTTTGGGGGGTATTTTTATTTACATAAAACGTATACACATAAATTTTAAAAATCATAATTTTACAGTTTTATCTGGTAACTAGCACCATATCAGAAAAAGGACATCACTTTTACTCCAAAAGTCACCCTCACCCTTGAAACATCCCTTTCTAGTGTCTACAGCCATCCTCCGCCAAAAGACACACTGTCCTGACTTCCACCACCATGAATCAATTTGACCTCCTTGTATATTTCATATAATAGTACTATATAGAACCATATCTGGTTTGTTTTATTTTATATTATATTTGTAATATTTAATCATATTTTTGAGGATAGTCGTAGTTCATTTATTTTCATGGCTATGCATCATCTCATTGTATATATAGATCATTATGCTGCAGTCTGGTAATTTTCCATTTCGGGCTATTATAGATACTGGTGCTACCAACTTTCTATTACATATCTTTTGATAGACTTATAAACACATGTCTGTTGGATATACAGGCAGGAGTGGGATTTCTCGTTTACAAAGTGTGCATGTGTGCTTAT
>NW_007731890.1:265465-265703 GCF_000696425.1 Galeopterus variegatus
TCTGTTGGATATACAGGCAGGAGTGGGATTTCTCGTTTACAAAGTGTGCATGTGTGCTTATTTATCAGAATTCCAATTGCTCCACAATTTCTACGAACCCTTGGTGTTTTCAGTTTTAGCCTTTTTGGTGGAGGGTAGTGATACTGCACTATAGTTCTAACTTGAACACTATTGATAATTAATGAGGCCGAGCATCTTTTAATACATCTGTTAACATTTGGAGTATCTTTGTGAAATA
>NW_007731891.1:0-342 GCF_000696425.1 Galeopterus variegatus
CAAAGATTATTGTCACTGGTGGCCGGAAACTTATGGGGGGTGCCCATACTGGTCATGTCGGATCCATGATCCGCAGGTGCAGCAATATATCAACCAAATCTTTCGGCGGGTTGGGAACAGGCGGGATGGGTACACATTTCAATTATTCATACATGACCCCTGGGACCCCAGGTGGGCTGGGGTAGTTATTGGATCTTTCTACTTCAGCGTCGGGGTCGGTTCTCTCCCCTGAGGACAATTTGAAATCTCCCGCACATATGCCTTCAGAAAAGATCCCGTTTCCTTATCTGCTGTACATACGCACATTTCTCAGCAAGAAAAAACCCTTTCTTCAAAGATAAA
>NW_007731891.1:2578-15260 GCF_000696425.1 Galeopterus variegatus
GCCAACCGCCCTGATCCTTTCTCCTCTTTTTTCCAAGGCTCACTTCTCACCTGGGTATGGCCAGTATTAGGACCCCTCGCTGTTATATTTATAACCTGTCTTTTCTGCCCTGCATTATAAAATTCATTCAAACTCAACTCAGAAGGATTTCTAACCAGGGGGAGATTGGGGATTTTGTAACAGGACCCAAAAGAGGGTAGAGAATAAGATAATTTCGAAGGGGGAGAACTCTAGAAAGGTTCCCTGAAGCCACAGGTTGGTGATTTGTTGAGTCCAGTGTGTAGGAGGCTGTAGGGGAGAGCATCCAGGCATCTGCAGCCTCCTACACACACTGGACTCAACAAATCACCGACCTGTGGCTTCAGGGAACCTTTCTAGAATTCTCCCCCTTTGAAATTATCTTATTCTCTACCCTCTTTTTGGTCCTGTTACAAAATCCCCAATCTTCCCCCAATTCCTCTTCCCCTACTATGCCCCCATCCAGCAGGAAGTAGCTCGAAGATAATGGTGACCCACTCCCCACAATAGAGGAAAAAGGGAGGAATGTAGGGACCCCATGGGCGCCTGAACAGGGACACACCCTGGCAATATGGCACCCTTCCTGGTTCTTCTCCGCAGTAAACAAGCCCGCTGGCACCAATACCCAAGCCCACCCACGCACACCCTTCCTGGTTCTTCTCCGCAGTAAACAAGCCCGCTGGCACCAACACCCAAGCCCACCCACGCAAAACCTCAGCCAGTCACAGGTCAAGGCTCACCTCCTGCGCAGCCCCGTCCAATCAGTTACCACCCTGTCCACTCTCTCTCCCACCCTGGAGCACAGCACATCAAGGCTCACCTCCTGCCCAGCCCCGTCCAATCAGTTACCACCCTGTCCACTCTCTCTCCCACCCTGGAGCACAGCACCCTATAAATGTACACACAGTCCTTGAATAAAGCGGAACTTCTCTGGCGAACTGTTAGCCCGGGTCTTGCATGCTTCCTTCATCCATGCTCCCCTTTACTGACCCCTAGTACCACTGAATGTGACTTTTATTTTGGAAATAGGGTCAAACTAAGGTGAGGTCATACTGGATTAGGATGGGCCCTAAGTCCAACGATTGGTGTCCTTATAAGGAGAGAAATTTGAAAACACACAGGAAAGACACAGGAGAAAGGAGGCCGTGTGCAGATGGAGGCAGGGATTGGAGCTATTCTATGGCAAGCCAAGGAATGCCAAGGTGTCTTATAACCCCCAGAAGTTAGGAGAAGGCAAGGAAAGGCTCTTCCCTGAGACTTTGGAGGCAACATGGCCCTGCTGACACCTTGATTTTGGACTTAGAAGTCCCTGGAACTTTGAGAGAATTTCTGTTGTTTTAAGCCACCCAGTTTGTGTTAGTTACAGCAGCCCTAAGAAACGAATGCACCTTAGTTCAGACATCTTCAGCCCTGGGGATGCTACCCTTCTGCAGCACGCAATGTGTTTGATTCACTGGGCGGCCAGCTCCCACAGTGGTTCCCATGAGTCCGGTGCCTCTTGTTACACCTGAGTAGAAGGTAATAGGAATTTCTCCTCCCCTGGAAATCTCTTCCAAAGAAATCTCACAAACCCTCTTTCTCACCCCTCTGACCTCTGTTTATACTCTTGATCCATCTGAGGGGTTCAAGAGCCTGGGAATCGGCACTGACCATTTCCTTTGCACATGGGGCTGCCTCACAACCACTCTAGTAGGTGAATTATGGACTCATAAAACTTTGCTTTTTTGTGGGCTGTTCCCTTTTTTGGATGTAAACAGCATCATACCACATACGGTAAAGCTAACTTTTTTCACTCTACATTATGTCCTGTAGATCCTTCAATGGCAGTCCATATTGTGTAATCTTGTTCTTTTTTAACTCCTACATTGAGCTCCCCAGTGAGGTCTTTCCACAGTTTATTCAGTGATTATCCTAGTGATGAAAATCATGGAACTTCTAACTTTTTTGACACCACAAAAGATCTGCAGTCAGTGTCCTTGTAGGTTCCTCCCATGCACACGTGCAGTTGTTTCTCTGAGTTAGAAAAGGACAGGCGGACTTCCCGGGTCACAGACCACGTGCTGTGAAAGGTTTCATCCACCTGCCGAGTGCTCCCGAGCACAGCTGCTTCACCTGATGACCTCTCACGCCTCTCTCACTCTCCAGGTGTTCTTCTGCTCAGTGTAATGCTCCAGGTCGTTATGGATACTACTTAATGGCGGTACATCCAGATGAACTCCCTCTCCTGGCTATTCCTCCTCCTCATTTTAGTGCACCTTCCAGTGGGGCACAAATCAGAGAGATTTTTGAAAAGACAAAAAACTTGCAGTTGACCCTTGAACAAAATGGGTTTGAACTGCGTGCAGGGGGGTCCACTTATCCACATCAGAGGATTTAACCAACTGCGGATCAAAAATACAGTTTTTGCAGGATGTGGAGCCCAGGGCTGTCTTTAATAGGCACGGGTTCCACTGGGCCAACAACGTAAGTAGTTAACAACTTAAATTACTTAACTACTGAAGTAATCACTCAGGAAAAGTTACACTGAGATTTTTGACTGTGTGGGGGTCACTGTCCCTAACTCCCACTTGTTCAAGGGTCACCTGTACATTTTACACTTCCCTGTAGGTAAGGTTCTGGGTGCAGATTGGGTCCTGTCAATGTGATGAATTCATTGAAAACTAGAAGGTGGAAATGAGGCATCTTTCTGTTGCTTTTTTGGCTGTTTTCTGATGCCAGCTATGGCCATAGAATGTAGTTGCCCGCACCCCCCAAGAGTGGTCCAGTGTCCAGTCTCCAGATTTGTGGATGGTGGGGGGCATTTGCTGTGGTGCCAGTGACTTCTATCTACCAGCTACTCGATCCTGGATCTTATCTGCACTGGCATTTTCTTGGACTCAATAGTTCCAGTGGCAATCACTTGAATTTCCACCTCCCTGGTTGGGACGGTTGTAATAACCTCTCCAGCAGATCAGTTTTGCAGTGTTCTGGCATCGTTTCTAGATACCTAGCTTACAGCCCAGTCGTCCAGTCCTTCTGCCAAGTTCACAAGCACCTAGTTCCCTATATTGAATCCCATTCTGCATAAAATCCCTAGGGTGCCGTCTGCTTCCTGCAATGGAACCGTGACTGATACATGCTTGCTACATGGCTTCTAATTTTACTTCTCAGTTATAGGCAATGGCCCTGCTTAGCCATAACTGATGGCTCCAATTTCCTTGTTGGTAGACCAGGTAGAGAAATTCCTGGTATTAGAGAAAACATAGACAAAAAAAGCATTTAGCTGAGCCTCAGCTACTGGAGCTAACAAATGAAAGAGGCAGTATAACGTTGTGAGTAAAAAGAGCCCAGGCTTAAATTCTGTATCACGTGTTCAGTTGTGGCTCTGCCCCTTACCAGCCAAACGACCTTCATTAAATCCTTTACCATTTCTGGGACTGAGTTTCCTTGACTTTAAAATAAGGGGTTCCAGATGACTTTTTTTTTTCCCTTTTTGTCTTTTTTACTGACCAGTAACGGGATCACAACCCTCGGTACCATTTCTGGGACTGAGTTTCCTTGACTTTAAAATAAGGGGTTCCAGATGACTTTTTTTTCCCCTTTTTGTCTTTTTTACTGACCAGTAACGAGATCACAACCCTCGGTGGTGCTGCGCCTGCACCGCGCTCAGCCAGTGAGCGGGAACCGGTCTCCACATGGGATCCGAACCCTCGGCGGGAGCGCCGCTGAGTGCGCCACCGGGCCGGCCCCCAGATGACTTTAAAGGTCCATTTTAGCTCAAAGACTCTCTGGTCCTATGAAACCATTATATGAACCTAAGCATAAAATGGTTAAGTGCTAACTAACATCACTGCCTACTGAGCACTAAAACCTTTGCAAATAACACATTCACGCCCCTTCCTCCTTGTTTTGCTAGTCAGTCTCAGGCGCTGAGTTTTTCTGTGTTCTGTCTGCCTGTGTTTGTTTTGTCTTCCATTGATAGTAAATTGACACGAAATTGCAGTTCTGGAGAACTGGAGTCGTTGCTATGGAAACAGCCTTGACTCATTGATGTAAACATTAAGCTGTTGATGCTAATCTCGGAGGTGCTGGTGGAAAAAGAAAAACACAAAATAAACGTTACAGTAAGAATGGCGTTTTGTTTTCAGAGAAAGTGGGCCCCACTCTGAAGGCTTGCTCTGCAGGTACACGTAGCACGTCCTTGCCAGGACTCGGATATACCCTAAGTCTAACGGTGCTCCCTGACTCACAGTGTCTGATGCAATGTAGCAAGACTGAAATGTGGTCGTAGGCCTGTCTCCCTGCACCTGTGTTACAGAGGAACCTCAGAACTCTTTGTGATTAACACAAATCAAAATACTCTACTCAGGCTTATTGGTTGTGGCTTAAAATTGTCCCGTCTTAGAGCCCAGTGAAATTTTATTTTTTCCCTTCAAGCCATCTCATTTACTTTCAGAAAGATTTCCTAATCTTGGTCTTTTTTTTTTTTTTTCCTTCCTTCCTTCTTTCTCTCTCTCTCTCCCCCTTTCTTTCCTTAGTTCTCTTAGAGCCCAGTGAAATTTTATTTTTTCCCTTCAAGCCATCTCATTTACTTTCAGAAAGAAGATTTCCTAATCTTGGTCTTTTCTTTTTTTTTTTTCCTTCCTTCCTTCTTTCTCTCTCTCTCTCTCCCCCTTTCTTTCCTTAGTTTTATTGAGTTATAATGTATAAACAATAAAATTCACTCTAAATGTACTGCTGGATGAATTTTGATGATTGTATGTGGTCATTTAACCTCTACCAACAGATATATACAACGGTTTTATGATCCTAAAAAGTTCCTTCTTGTTCCTTTGCAATAGATCCCCCCACCCTGATCCCCAGCCCCAGATATCAATGAATATGCTTTCTATCACTGTAGTTTTACCTTCAGTAGAATTTCACATAAATGGAATTATTTGATATGTTGTCTTTTGTGTTCGACTTCTTTCACCTAAAATAATATCTTTGATATTCATCCGTGTAGTTGTATATATTATTTCATTCCTTGTTCTTGCTGTATAATATTCCATAATATGGATATACCACAATCTGCTTATTCACTTACCAGTTGATAAAAACTGGGGTTGTTTCCAGTTTATGGCTACTACAAATAATGCTGCTACGAGTCTTTGTATGGACGTGTGTTGTTTCCCTTGAGTAACTACCTTAAAGTAGGATTGCTGGGTTGTATGGTAAGTGGATAAAGTTTCTTAACTTTATAAGAAACCACCATACTGTTTCCCAAAGTGGGTGCACCATTTTGCATTCCCACCAGCAATGTATGAAAGCTTCAGTTATTCCACATCCTTGCCAGCACTGGGTATCATCTCTCAATTTCTGTACTTATCTCATCTTGGATCAGCACCAGTTTGTAGACCATACTTTGAGCAGAACTGCTCAAGCCATTCATAGAAATATATCCACAGTCCCAAATGTCACTGAAAAAACAACTAGGCATTCTGGTTATTGCCAACCAGAACAACAGATTCTAATGCAAAACTCTCCCTGGATCAAGAAAATAAAAATTATGCAAGTCTAACTATACAACTTTTTATGGATTCTACTTTTAATGCCAACACTAGAGTATATGCGTACTTGTCGTTTGAGAAGCACTTTGAGTTTTCTTTTTTTCCTAAATAATGGAAACAATACATAATATCTAGTTTTCAAAAACGAATCCAAATTTAGCTCTGACTTGCCTTGAAAGCATGTCCATCCCTTAGTATCATTTCTGGCCTCCTTAGCAGCACTTGGATTGGGCTTGGATGAGCTGGACTATAACGGGTGGACACACAGCCAGGCTCAGGCACAGAGGCAGTGGCTCATGAACCAGGTGGGGGTGGATGGAGTCAGAGAGATGCACCTTGAGTTCGAGTGGGAAAAAAGACCAAGTTGAACACTAGTTAGGAGCCACGGAGGATGGAACATGTTGCCAGAGGGAACAGCTGAAGCAACTTTTCCAACTCAGGTACGTTTCTCAACATTTGGTGGTCGAAGGGAGGATACACCCTATTTATCTGAGTGAGAGGTCAGGAACAGCCTGTTCGCTTTTTAATGTTCTGCTCCTTTAGGAGATAAATTTGAGTTACTGCACCGTCAGGTGAACCAAGTGCCACACAATTATGTATGTAATTTAAAATCTGGATTCAATAGCCCCAGGGCAGCTTGACTCCACTGCTTATTTGTGAGTGAAAAGTACATTAGAGTGGAATATTCAGAGATGCATTAAAACATACTTATCTCTAATCTTTTAGATGGAGGGTAAGTTAGAGCTGAATGAGGTTATTTTGCTAAATAGTGCAAAAGAAATTCCATTAAAAAATAAATTCACTCAGGAGAAATTGCACTATAGACAGAAACAAAGCAGATCTAAAGTGTAGAAGCTCCTGCTGAGACAGCAGTGCCATTGTGCTAATGGGTTATTTTTGGCAATATATTCCGGACTGGTATATAGTTATTGAAGACGTGTGAAGAATTAGGCCTGCATTCAAACAGAACACACTTTTTTCCCCAAAAAAATAAAGTTTTGAGAAAGTTTATGTTGAAGATTTATTAGGGGTAAGAGGGCTATAGGAAGTAAAGTGTACTATCATTTTGAATTTGAAAACTGTTCTCTTTTTTTCCTTTTGATATAATCAGCCTTAAGTGCATTTACAATGGCTACAAGGATTGTAATTTACTTATAGGCAAAAATACCAAGTAGAAAATCGAAGTTTATGGATAGTGAAGCAAAGTGCTATGGATACTTTACACATTTTACATACATTACATATTTATTGCACAGTCACTAGGTAAGTATGAGGTCCTCTCTAAAGGGTTTATTCAAAAGAAGTAAATGATTTAAGAATGAAAATAATTACTGGACTTTTGGGTTAAAAGAGAGAATCTGATTCACCACCTTGCTCCCCAACACACACAATTTCTAAAACTGTTCATGAAATCATCTGCAAATTGCAACCACCCAGGACATAACACATCAGTCAACGTATTTGCCAACTGTCTGTCACTCTCCAGGAGAAGTTTTATTAACCTAAGTGTCTAAGAGGCCCCTGATCCAGATGGAAAAAGGAGGTTTCCACGAAATCATCTGCAAATTGCAACCACCCAGGACATAACACATCAGTCAACGTATTTGCCAACTATCTGTCACTCTCCAGGAGAAGTTTTATTAACCTAAGTGTCTAAGAGGCCCCTGATCCAGATGGAAAAAGGAGGTTTCCATGAATCCTGAGGGTCCAGAGATTTGGGGCCTTCACTGTTGAGCAAGTGTCATCCCTCTCTACAGCACAGGGACAACTCTATGAAGCAGTCACGGTCATTTCACCCCAAATTAATACCTGTCTCTCTATTTCTACTCAAGGGCTGCAATTTGAGGTACTATACTGCAGTGCATTTGAGTCAGTGGCTCACTGCAGCCAGGAACAGGAAGGTAACACAGGTGCAAAATCTTTAGTTTTTCGTATGCTGCTCCTAGCAAGTAATGAACTATAACCTGGTTCAAATTATTCTGGAAAAAAGACTCCCCTAAGTGGTCCAACAGCTAGATGGCAGATCTTAGTAAATACAATAATTTAGTATCTACCTTTTGGTAGTTAACCATTTGGGAAAAAAATAATTTAGATCCTCATCCCATATCATACATCAAAATAAATTCCAGATAAACTAAGGAATTAGGTAAATGCTTAAGCTATATGATAAAAAAGAATAAGTAGCTGATTAGGTTTGGGATGCGGAAGGACTTTTCAGGCATAAAAATCTATGGAAAAATATTATAGAAGAAAATCTGTAATAGGTTTCATCACATGAAACATATATTACTTCTGCATATGTTTTTTAAAACCATGACAAACAGAATAAAAATAAAAATATAAAAATGAATAAGTGTTTACAAAATTATTATAGAAGGGAGCTCATGGCCGTATTATAGAAAGATTTCATAGAAGTTAACAACTCTCTCCCTCAATTTAAAGTGAGCAAAGGCCTCGAAAACATAATTGACAAATTTAATATGCTATGAAAATAGCAAATAACATTAAAATGCCAGCCTCCCTAGGAACTAAACAAATCTAAATGAAAACAAGATTGTTTCTTTTTAATTACCAAATGGCAAAGATTTTTTTAAAAAGATAGTACACAAATATAATTAGATGAAGACCTTCTAATCATTGGGTAGAGCAATTTGACCATATTTGTCAAAATTTATTTTACTTCAGGAAATTTTTCTCTGTATTCTAATGAACTAGTTAGAAATTTAAGGATTCATATATCAAGATATTCATCCATTAATTTATCAAAAGTTGAAGATGACCCAAATGCCCAACACTAGAGAAACCTTAAATAAACTATCATACAGACACATCAAAATATTATTTCTAATTATTTATTTTTAAGTAAATTAATTTTAGCTCAATATTTAAGAATGTTAAGTTATTTGAAATTATAAGTTGCCAGAGGGAAAGGAATCTTGTTTCTTTGGGAAGCTGAGTTTTTCTGGTCCCAGTCCACCCATTCCAGGTAACCTGAGCTTGGAGGGAAAATGACTAGATAACCTGCCCATCTCTCTCCCCAGGAATACTGTCCTGAAGACTCAGAGGAAGATCACACCTCTAACAGAGATCTGCTTTAGAAAAATTTAAAACTTTAGCTACTGAAAGGTCACTCCTGTGGCTAGAGTGCTGAGCTTGTCCTGTTCGTTCCTTCCTGTTACTTTACAACAAACGTCATGAGCATCCAATCAGGCTTGACTCAGCCTTGCTTGCAAATTACCTCCTGCAAAATCCCACTGTGCATGTTGGAAGCTTAGCTTTAACTGCCCCTTTCCTGCTGCATTTCTGCTATTACAATTCTAACTCTTCCCAGGATACCTGGGAATAGGATACCTAACTGGAAAGAATGTGGCACAATGCAGAAATGCATAAAGAAATGCACATTTACTCTTGTGAAAATGTTTCTAATGACATCCACACATAAATATACATTTTTCAAAAAATAAATTTTCAAGATGTTTTTAAGTGATTGCTATTGTTATAAAGCATTTAAGTAACAAAGTTGCTTAAAAACTAAAACCAAATACGAGACCCAATTACACCTTTTATAACAATAGCAATCACTTAAAAACATCCTGCTTAAAAAAATTATAAGGCCAACAGTGTAAACGACCATGCTCTTATCTTGCATGGTCTAAAAGACTACTTACAATATGACCCAACTGCCCCTTTTTCCTTATTATGTGTGCTATAGGACAAGGTCACCCTAACAAACTTCTCATCTCCTTCAGGTGGCTGACGGTGTTTTATCACTTTGTGGCTCAGCTCAGTTTCTGCCTTTTCCTGGAGCAGGGCTTCTCAACCCTGCCAGCTCCATAGACTCACCTGGTGAACGTTTAAAAATTTTTTACGTATTTATATTTCAAATTTTTACATTTTGAAACGATTTTAGATTTGCAGGAAGCATTGTAAAGATAGTACATAGAGTTCCTGTATAACCTTCACCAGCTTCCCCTGATGATAGCATTTTACCTAAGTGTGGGACATTTATCAAAACTGAGAAATCTAGGGGCCGGCCCAGTGGCGCACTGCTACAGTGCGCAGCTTGGGAGTGCGGCGGCGCTCCCGCCGAGGGTTCGGATCCCACATACAGACCGGCCGCTCACTGGCTGAGCGAGGTGCGGGTGCAACGCTGAGGGTTGCGATCCCGTTGCCAGTCCTGGTCCGGTACGGGCGCGACACTGAGGGTTGCGATCCGTTGCTGGTCACGAAAAAAGACAAAAAAAAAAAGGAAAAAAAAAAAAAAAACACTAAGAAATCTACATTGGCACTTTAGAAACCAAGCTACAAACTCCATTTGGATTTCACCAGTTTTCCCACTAATGTCCTTTGTTTTTGAACAAACTAGGAAACCATATTGTATTTACTTGCCACGTCTCCTTAGACTTCTCCAGTCTCTGAAAACTCAGTCTGTTTTTCAGAGTCTTGACACTTTTAAAGAGCAATAGTCTGGTATTTTGTAGACTGCCCCTTGGGTTTGTCTGATATTTTCTCACGATCAATCTGGGGTTATGGGTTTGGGGGAAGAATCCCACAGAAGTTATGTGTCCTTCTGGTTGCATCATATCAGGGGGCACATGATATCAACAGAGCCTGTCACTTGGTCACTTTGATCACTTGGTTGAGGTGGTGTCTGCCAGGTTCTGTAAAATTACTGTTTTTCCCTTTCCACTCTTATGAGTCAGAGACTCACTAAGTCCAGCCCACACTCATGGGGAAGGGAATTAAACCTCACCTTTTGGAGGGAGAAGAACAGACACCCACACACACTTGCAGACACACACACACACACACACACACACACACACACACACGGGTACTTCAAAAGTTCATGGAAAGATTCATATTACCTTTTAATTCTACTTTTTCACAAACTTCTTGAAGTACCCTCATATGTATATGAAACTGTGGACATGTGTTAAGACCACCACAGTAACTAACAAATATTTTGGGGGTGATACCTTACGCTATGCAAATATCCTGTTTTTCCTTAAGTGTTGCCCACTGCCTTTAACCTTCATTGGTGATTCTCGTCTACAGCAATGACTGCTCTGGTGTTGTCAAAGTGAGTTTCTATTTTCCTCATTTCCCCTCCATTCATTAATTGGGATTCTTACTGAAAGGGAGATTCCCCCTTCTCCCCATTTATTTACTTGTTTAATTGTGTATTTTATCAGTGTAACGCATGGATACTTCCTTTGTGCTTTGGGCTATGATCCAGCACTTTATTTTCTGCTCACATTGTTCCAGCTTTGGCCACTGGGAGCTCTTCCAGCCCAGCCTCCTTCTGACCTGCTCCCTGCCTCCCACCCCACCTTTTTTCTAAACGCTTCCTCACTTTCTGGTATTACAAAGATGCTCCAGATTTATCTTGTCTTTTCCCTGCTTCAGGGCTTGGAATTCGCCATTTCTCCAGGGAGCCTTGCTTCCTTCACTGGTGCATGTTTAGAGGCTGCAAGCTGGTGCTTGGCGTGCTCCTTGGTGCAGGGTGTCACTGCTTCCAGGCCCTCTCCGAGGACGGAACTAGGAAATAAGTGCCTGTCAGCCCAGGAATACATGTGCATCTATATTTATTTCTGAATCTTTTTACCTGTATATGTAAATTAAAATAAACATAAATTCATACTAATATCTTCTACTCTAATACAACACAAAGGCCTTTATTCTAACCTTCTCTGGGAAATATTTTTAAATGTCCTTGTTTGGGTCCCTACCCAGGACAACTAAGTCAGAAACTCCAAAGGTTGGGCCTCCATTGATACTTTTTAAAAACTCTCCAGGTGATTTTAATGTTCAACCAGGGCTGAGGACTACTGGCCTAGAGCAGCCTTTCCCTGTTTGTCCGTCTGACGAGGGCCTACTTGGTGACCTCGCTGCTTCTTTTAATCTTCCAGTGTCCACAAGGCAGTTACCTCCTTCCTCCCTCAAACTCACATAATTGCTTTGTTGCAGAGTTTGGTATAACCCTTGACACCGGGGAACAAACCCCAATCTCTCCTCACTGTCCCCCTGAGCCCAGTCTGGTAGCAAAAGGGGACAGCTAATGAAAAACTGCTTTACTGGGCAGGACGGGCTGGATTCCTAGAAGTAACAATAATAAGGTAGGAGTAGAGCTGATTAAACAAACTTCCTTAGGCTAAGACTTGATTCAAGGTCAGAATGTTATAGGTTAGGATAACATCTGTAATGCTATCTCGAATTTTCTTTGCAGATAACAAACAACTACAAACCTGCTTTGAAATGCACACACCCTGGACCCTAGCCATGGAAAGTATCAGTCAAGGTGCCAGACCTCCCTGCCATCCAATCAGATAGACACACGACTCCCAGGATCCCGATCCATGATTTTGCGTTATTCTAAGCTATGAGGGCTTAGGGATCTTAAACGCTCCCTTGGTTGCCTTGGCTCCTTTGAATGGCATTCAAATAAGTGCAACCTTTAAAAGTGCAAACTTTGGTGTGCGAGGTTTCTTAGCTCTTTGGGCAGCAGATGGAGCCCTCTCAGTCCAGTAACACCCTCACAACATTGTACTTCACTTATCTCTCTAGATGTTATTCAGCAGCCAAGGGGTCCCTCGAGAGCAGCTTCTAGCACATTATCTGCTCCCTTCATAGTTACCAGACTGAGAACAAGCAATGGTGCCACCAGCCCTAGAGAGGGGACCTTCACTGGCAGCCCACGCACAGGCCTGCGTCACCTGCAGAACCATCTCAGACACGAAACAGATTTGGGGAGAAGGGCCGGAGTGTCGAGTCATCCTGTGGGGAAATCCGGGATGACTGCTGCTATCATAAGAGTAAGCCACACCCTCTTGATTGTGGCCTGGGAAGCTCTGGTCGTGGAAGTAAAAGCCATGCACATGCCTGAGGCTCTGAAAGACCACAGAGAATGATAAGGAGCTGTACTCCCGCAGTTGGTAAGGTTAGAAAACTGATTTGATGAGAGATACTAATTTTAAGGGTTTTTTTTAGAAGTTCCAACCTCTGCTCCCAGTGTGAGGAATATCATGTAATAAAACCCTGGAAAGTGGTATTGGCACCATTCAGCTTCACCTCCAGGGGTCAAGGAAAGAGAAACTAGTGAGCAGAAGAGTAATTTTAAAATAAATGATTACTAT
>NW_007731891.1:15435-30426 GCF_000696425.1 Galeopterus variegatus
AAAGCCATGCACATGCCTGAGGCTCTGAAAGACCACAGAGAATGATAAGGAGCTGTACTCCTGCAGTTGGTAAGGTTAGAAAACTGATTTGATGAGAGATACTAATTTTAAGGGTTTTTTTAAGAAGTTCCAACCTCTGCTCCCAGTGTGAGGAATATCATGTAATAAAACCCTGGAAAGTGGTATTGGCACCATTCAGCTTCACCTCTAGGGGTCAAGGAAAGAGAAACTAGTGAGCAGAAGAGTAATTTTAAAATAAATGATTACTATATTAAAGTTATTTGCTTAAAAGGGATCAAGGAAAACAATTAAATAGAGAATTAAGATAATGAAAGAGTCAACTCTGGGCACTGTGCCAGGTCTTGCCTGTTTGGGGAAATGAGTTGTGAAACCCCGAGTTTTTCTGAATCAACAGTTGCTAGAGCAAAATCGCAAAAGTCATGGGAAAGACGAACGTACCTGGCTCACTTCTGAAAATAGGGCAACATGTTACGGATGACACTTAAGGTCGTTTGTTGTTGATGACATTAAGGCGGCAGTTCTAACTGAGATTGACACTGACATTTCCCCTCGCAACCCAGGCCTGCAGCACGGGAGCTGCAGGATCAGTATTTATTGACTGACAAGGAATTTATCTCAAGACTAGGGTGAGGCTGTCATGGTAGTGGGGTGGGGTTGGAGCTGTCTTAGGGCTTTCTTCCGTGTACTTCCCCCTCTTTTTAGTCCTGCTCTCTCTACCCGAGTCTTAGTGCTTGCTTTGCCCCGTGGAAAACCATCTGACAGTAGATGGAGGGAGTATTTGAACCTTTAAAGGGATCTTATAGGGAAAAGCCAACATTTAACCCGAAGGAACGAAGGCCATCAGGCATTGGGACAAGGCCAGCCATGGAGAATTTCTCTGTGAAGGGTTTTTCCTTCAATCATGTGTTATATGCCCACCGCCACCACCATCAATTCAGTGATCAAAGAACAGAGTGAAAGAAAATTTAAAAGAGGCATGCATTGACTTGTGGAGACGTTCACAAACAATTTATGGACAAGTAACATTGTGGGAACTTTTGCTTAAACTGTTGATAGAAATCTCCCTCTGGAAATGCGTACTTTCTTCAGAATTTATACTTGTAATTAAATTCTTGGGGCTGCAAGCGACTCCCTGAACATATATGTGCAGAATAATCTATATTTAAATGATCAATTAAAAAAGCAGACAAAGGAAAAGCAAGTGCCTTTCCAATAGTCTCCTAATTTTAGTAATTTTAGCATTTTTAGCATTTTTAGTAATAGAGTATTCTTTAGAGGGAATTCAGGTTAGGGACTCTGTGGGATTTATCGTGGACTTACCCATCTACTGCATAGTGCCTGGGACAGGGCAAACATTTGTGAATGAATTCTTAATCTCTATGACCCTAAGAACAGGATTTAAGTGAGCATTGGATTTTTATTTCTTCTTCACACCTTGGAGAACTGAGACCCGGAGAGGTTAGCTAGCTTGTTTGAAACTATTGGCAAATCAGTGACAGCATTAAGAACTGAATGCAGAATTCCTACTCCCAGCCATTCACGCGTAGGAAATGATTAGCCTGATTTTCCTTTCCTGCTGGCTTGGGTCACACCCAGGGCTGACTTTTCTACTAGGCACAGTGCCTAGGGTTTATGACATTTTTAGGGGCCTATAAAAAAGTTTTACTTTCTTTTAAAATTAGAAGAAAAAGTTATATCCATGCAGTCATAAAATATAATCTTTAACTTTTTTCTGTGGAAGAAGGGGCCCACAAAGGTCATCACACAGCCCTTATCACACCTCCGTCCCAGCACATAAGTGAGGAAACAGCCTGGTGTGTCCCTCTCCAGGACAACAGGCACCACCATCGGAGTAAAACAGGAACAAATTTTTCTGAATAACACCTTTCAGTCACAGCTACCTCTTCTCCCACCACTGCCACCCTTTTAAAAATCAGGCTTATTGAGGTCTAAATTACATACAGTAAAATTCGCCCTTTTTACGATACAGTTCTATGAGTTTTGATGAACAGTCATGAACTCATCACCATAATCAAGAAGCTGAATATCTATTTCCACCATCCCCAAATGTTTCCTCAAGTCCCTTTGCAGTCACACCAATCCCCAGCTCCTGTCAACCACTGATCTATTTTCTGTCTGTATAGGCTTATCTTTTTCAGAGTATCACATAAATGGACTCATACGTTACATAGCTTTTTGAATGTGGCTTCTTGTACTCAGCAGAATGTACATGAAATTCATCAATGTTGTTGCATGTATCAATAGTTTGCTCATTTTTTGCTGAGTAGTATCCCATGTATAGATGTGCTAGAGTTGTTGTTTTTTTAATGTATTCTCTAGTGGAAGCACACTTGGGTTGTTTCTAGTTTTTGGCATAAAGATCCTATAAAAATTCACAGATGTGTTTTTATGTGTTGCTGTATTCTGACTGCTAGTGTTTTATTCAGGATTTTTGCATCTATGTTCATCAGAGATATTGGCCTGTAGTTTTCTTTTTTCGTTGTATCTTTGCCTAGTTTTGATATCAGGGTGATGCTGGCCTCATATGATGAGTTTGGGAGAATGGCCTGTCTCAATTTTTTGGAATAGTTTGAAGAGAACTGGTATTAATTCCTTTTTAAAACTTTGGTAGAGTTCAGCAGTAAAGCCATCCAGTCCTGGGATTTTCTTTGTTGGGAGACTGCTGATGACTGCTTCAATCTTGTTGCTTGCTATTAGTCTGTTCAGCTTACTATTTCTTCTTGGTTCAGTCTTGGCAGTTTGTATGTGTCCAGATATTTATCCACTTCCTCTAGGCTTTCAAATTTGTTGGCATATAATTGTTTGTAATAGTCTCTAATGATTCTTTGTATTTCTGTGGGGTTGGTTGTAAAGTCTCCTTTTTCATTTCTGGTTTTTGTTATTTGGGTCTTCTGTCTTCTTTTTTTAGTTAGCCTAGCTAATGGTTTATCCATTTTGTTTATCTTCTCAAAAAAACAACTTTTTGTTTTACTGATCTTTTGTATCTTTTTTTGGGTCTCTATTTCATTTAGTTCTGCTCTTATCTTAATTATTTCTTTCCATGTACTAATTTTGGGATTGTGTTGTTCTTGTTTTTCTACTTCTTTGAGGTGTAGCATTAGGTTGTTTATCTGAAATCTTTCTATTTTGGTTTTTTTTTTTAAGAATTTTTTTAAAAAATATTTTTTTATTATTTTTATTTTGTCAGTATACAATGTAGTTGATTATTTTAGTACATGGTGAGAGGTATGGGTCTAGTTTCAATCTCCTGCATATGGATATCCAGTTATCCCAGCACCCTTTGCTGAAGAGGGAGTCCCGACCCCAGTGAATAGGCTTGGTGCCTTTGTCGAAGATCAAATGGCAGTAAGTGCGTGGGTTGATTTCTGGGTGTTCTGTTCTATTCCATTGATCAGTGTCTCTGTTTTTGTACCAGTACCATGCTGTTTTGGTTATTGTGGCTTTGTAGTATAGTTTAAAGTCAGGTAGAGTAATACCTCCAGCTTTATTTTTTTTGCTCAGTGTTGCTTTGGCTATTCTTGGTCTTTTGTTATTCCAGATAAATGATTGTATAGTTCTTTCCATGTCAGAGAAAAATGTCATAGGAATTTTGATGGGGATTGCATTGAATTTGTATATTACTTTGGGTAGTATAGTCATTTTCACTATATTGATTCTTCCAATCCAGGAGCATGGGATGTCTTTCCATCTTCTTGTATCCTCTCTAATTTCTCTCAGGAGTGGTTTATAGTTCTCGTTATAGAGATTTTTCACATCCTTAGTTAGTTCAATTCCTAGGTATTTTATTTTTTTGGTGGCTATTGTAAATGGGCAGGCTTTCTTGATGAAATCTTTCTATTTTGATGTAAGCATTTATTGCAATAAAATTCCCTCTTAGTACTACTTTTATAGTATCCCATTGGTTTGGTATGATGTGTCTTTATTTTTGCTAGTTTTAAGAAATTTTTTGATTTCCTATTTAATTTCTTCTTGGACCCATAAGTCATTCTGGAGCATGTTGTTTAATTTCCATGTATTTGTATAGTTCCCAGAGTTTTGCTTGTTATTGATTCCTAGTTCTAATCCATTGTGTTCTAAAAAGATACTTGAAATGATTTCAATTTTAAAAAATTCGTTGAGACTTGATTTGTGACCTAACATGTGTTCTATCCTGGAGAATGTTCCATGTGCTGATGAGAAGAATGTATATTCTGTAGTTGTTGGATGAAATGTTCTCTAGATATCTGCCAGGTCCAATTGGTCTAAAGTGTAGTTTAAATCCTGTGTTTCTCTGTTGATTTTTTGCCTAGATGATTTGTCCAGTGCTGACAGCAGGGTGTTCAGTTCCCCTACTATTATTGTATTGGGGTCTATCTCTTTCTTTAGGCCTAATAGTGTTTGTTTTATATATCTGGGTGCTCTGGTGTTGGGTGCTCAGAAATCCTTTTCAGTTATTTCAAGGGTTTTCTGCTGTATAGGGTCTGGTATTTGAGAATTACTGTATTCTTTTGGTGGTGTCATATTTTTTTGGTTTTTCATATTTCTAGTATCTCTACATTGATGTCTGGTCATCTGGTAGAGCAGTTGCTTCTTCTGTTACTCTGAAGTGGGTTGTGAGTTGAAAGACTTCCTCTTCTTTTTCCAGTCTCCACTGGTGACTCTTCTTGTATCAATGCAGTTGAGGGGGCAGGGGGCCAACTGCATGATGACTGTGGCTGTTACCATGGTCGCAAGCTGCCCTTGTGGTGGCAGTGGCTGTGGTAGTGGCTGTGGCACTGGTTGTGGTGGTCACCCATGTGGAAGTGGTGTTTTCTATGTGCTCTTGTCTCCTGCCTTTTAGTGGTGGCTGCCCATGGTTCCTGCCTAGGACCCCTTGCATGCTCCTGCCTGATGCTGGGCAGTGGGGGCTGCCCTGTGTTCTCATCTGAACATAAATTTTCATTTTACTTGGATAAATAGCACTTGCTTGGGATTTCTGGGTATGGTAGTAACAAGCCCCTGCCCCGCAAGATGTTCATGTTCCACTCTCCAAGGCCTGTGAATATGTTATGTTATACAGCAAAGGGGAATTGAGTTTGCAGATGGAATTAAGGTTGCATGGCAGTGACAAAAGGGACAAAATTCTCCACCCTTGTGGAACTTACATTGCAGTGGGG
The DNA here is from genome assembly GCF_000696425.1 of Galeopterus variegatus. Taxonomy (NCBI): domain Eukaryota; kingdom Metazoa; phylum Chordata; class Mammalia; order Dermoptera; family Cynocephalidae; genus Galeopterus; species Galeopterus variegatus. The sequence continues at coordinate 20,613 of NW_007731891.1, forward strand.
GGAGGGAACAGGCCATCAGCAAAATAAATAAGGAGACTACATTATATCAGATGGAAATGGGATCTATAGCTGATAATAAAGTGCTGGGGCAGGGTGTGGGGGGGAACCATCTTAAGTCTGGTGTTCATGGGTGGCATTACTGAGATGGTGGCATGAGGAGGTGAGAGAGAAAATCGAATGGGTGAACAGGCTCCTGGCCGAGGAAGCAGCAAGTGCAAATGACCTGGGGTGGAAGCCTGCAGGTGTGTCCAAGGAAGACCTGAGCAGCGTGAGGGAAGAGTAGCAGGAGATGAGGTCAGGTGGGGGCACTGCAGGTCCTGTGTGCCATTGACATGACTTTGGCTTTTCTCCAGTGAGATAGGAGCTAGTGGAGGCTGATTAACCATTACCCACCTCCTATTTTATAAGAACTTTTGTTGTATGCCAAATTTCTTTGTGAGGCAACAGTAAAAGCAGAATACTAGTTATAGTTAAGGTCACTAAAAGCAAATATTAAAGTGCAGTTTGGAATCATTTGTCCTTAGGAATTTAAAAATTCATTTGTTCTTTCATTCAACAGGCATTTATTGATCACAGGAAATAAAAATAGACTTCACAACACTGTCTGATAAAAGAAACTTGCACCAAGACTAAATGTGTAACATGTGTGTAACGATTATAATGCCATGTCCTGGATTAATGTCAATTTAAAGAAGTACTGCCCAAAGAAGAATTCCAATGACTTCATTTTACAGATGAGGAAACTGAGGCCAGAAATATTGAGTAACTTTCCCAAGGTCGAATGGTGGAGAAAGTGGTGCTATGTCTCCTTTGCCGCAGAGGGATCTACAAACCATGGGGTACCTCATTTTTTCTTTTTGAACTTCCATTAGCACCTGATACAGCAGTGGGTAAAGTAATATGGTTGAACTAAAAAGTGCAGGCAGATTCCCATGATGTCCTGCTATTAAATGAAAAAGCCTGTGTGAATAGCCCATACCCTCCCTTCTTCCCTTTGCCTGTGTTGAAATGCAGAAAGAGGTCTCTGTGGGAATTCAGCCCCACTGTCACTGCCACACTGACCCATTCAACTGCCTGGGTCCGTGTAACTCAAGGAGAGTTCCCCCAAACTGCCAACACCATGGACAAGCTGCTTAGACTGGGATTTAATTAACTGGCCTCATTTTTTATATCCCCCCAATGAAAAGCTTAAAATGATCAGATGATCTCTGAGGTCCCTTCCAGATTAGAAATTTTAAGATTCTGATGGGATAGTTGCTTGGGATGACTTTTAGTGCACAAAAGAAACAGAGGTGGAGACAAATTTGTCCCTCTGTGTTCTTGTTTTATTTTTTATGTAGCTAAAGCTGGTACCTGAAATATAAATACCCTGTGTCTTCCAAACATTTAAAAAGTGTCTCTTTCTTTCTCCCTCTCTCTCTTTCTTTTTTTAGCTTTTCTCCTTTTTACTGTCTTTAGTTTTTTCTGATTTGCAGTCCCCTTTGGGTTTCTAATACACTTTTAAAAGGCCTGAGTCAAACTTTCTTGAAAATTGTTGGTGGGTGGGGGTGGGGGAACCGTGGGAAGAAAGAAGAAAAAAGGTCTTGTTTCCACATAAATCACCACAGAGCAGCATCTGTCCTCAATTTTCACAAAGCCAATGAAAGGGGAAAGGAGCTCTTATTGACTGGAGGAAAACAGAGACAGCAGAGCTCAGAAGCTTCTCTTTGGTCAGTCTCACAATTGTATGTCCCCTGTCTGCTGTCCTCCCAAGGGCTAGACACTCAACACTCCCACCGAGATTCTCATGACATTGATGGTTTAGCTGGAAACCCAGGTCCCACTCCCGGGGACTCCACACCACCTTCCAACGGAGGGTGCATCTCGCAGCCTGGAGGGCGTGTTGCACACAGAGAATAGGGAAGGCCATGACAGCAGGGGCCAGGCCACATGCCTGCTCCCAGTGGCCACCAGGGCCAGGCTTGACTAGCCAGGCCATGAAACCAGAGCCTAGCAGAACTGCCCAGTGCACAGACTCCCTGTCACCCTGACTTCATTACTAGGCAACTGGGGCACGGGGCCCTGCCGGTGGCTGCTGCAGGCCTGCCTGCTCGGGAGACTGCTGGGGAGACGGATGTCATGGGCTTCCTGGTCCCCTCCTTGCTGCTTCTTTTTTTTTTTCTTTGTCTTCTTTCTCAGCGTTCTCTTTCCCTTCCTCGTTTTCTCTTTTATACCTTCCTTTCTTTTTCTCTGTTTTCCCTTCCTTTTCTTCCTCCAACCTACCTCTCTCTCACCTCTTCTCCTCTCCAGTCTCCGCACCCCTCCCAGCCCTCTCTATTGCCCCTTCCCTTCTTTCTCTGTCTCTCTCTCTGCTGTTTCTGTAGGGGGAGAGCTCTCCCAAGGGTTGCTCAGGGCTCTTCAATCAGCTGTGATACACCAGGTGTCCAGGAGATGAACCATCTCAGTGAATTCTGAACAGGAACAGCTAGCAAATCATTGCCTAAAGGTTGGAGGAGGTGCAAGACATTTTTTGTATGCTTGCTCCTGTGAAAGACTTTTTTTTTTAACCTCATGAGTCAGTTGGATTGTCTTTGGATTTTCTCTCTCTCTGTTTCTCTCTCTCTTAACTTCTCTCTCCCCATCTCTCTCTGATATCCTAGTGAGAAACTGGAGAGCTTCGTTTCAAGTATCACAGTCAATCTGAAGTGAGACATGATGGGATCATTATTAAATCAGGACGGAATTTCACGGGGATTTATAAAGAGGAAGTTACCCAGTAACCTCCGTTTCATTAGATACCAAAGTGTTTTCTACTTTGGTAGAACCGAAGTGACCTTTCTCTTCACTCGGGTTGGCAGGCCCAGAAAACTGCAGTCCAAAAGAAGTTCATCTGCAAGAAATTTCTCACATGTCCAGCAGATGAATCTCCTTTCTAAGTAAAGCCACAGCACTGGGCCCCAGGGCTTCAGGCACACTGAAGAAGACTTCTTACCACCACAGTGCGAAAGGGGACAGTCATAAATATGTACTGGGGGCCAGGCAGCACTGCTGTGATGCTGAATGGGAGGAAAAACCATTTCTGCTGTCTCCTTGGGCCAGGCCAGTAAGCATCACCTGTCGGCAGCTGCCCAGAAGGTTGTGTCTCCTCAACGTCCTATAGAGACAGGCCCTTGAGGCAAAGGCCCCTGAGAGATCACAGTGGCAATTAGAAAGTTTACAGTGTCCATTCTCAACCTCTTTCTTATATGAAGGCCAGTCCCCTGGACCAGTGAACCTTATGAAGAAGGTTTAGCTCAAAGACAACTGGACTACACCAGCACATCTGTGTGAGGGTCTTCTGAGGTGGCCTCTAGCTTTGTGTGGGCTTACACAGAGACTTCTGCTATTTAAATTTAATGAACTTCAGTGGTATTTCATCAAAAGTAGCCTTTTTTTTTTGGTTGATTATTTTATGGTGCATGTTGACATTTAGTTGAACTTAATAGTCTTAAAAAACATGACAGTGGAAGTGGTATATTCTTCTCTGCTGATAAAAAAAAAAAGAGCTTGATACAATTCTGGGTCCAGAAATGTCAACACTCTTCCCACTTGAAAAATGAAGAATTAGGGAGATATTGTCTTTATGAGAAACAGAAGTGGATCTTACACATTCTATTGATTTTAACTATGGAAATAGAAAGCCATCTGTCTAAAACATGTGTTACTGTCCAACTTTAAATTTGTGAAATCTTCCTCTTACACCATTCCTGAGCATCTTAGCGCCTACTCAAAATGAAAAAATAATGTGGTTTGTAGTTTTCTCGGTGTGTGTTGTGGAAAGAATACTAGCTTTGAAATCAGGCAGGTGAGGGTTAGAATCCCAGCCTCACAGGTCACTTGATTCCTCAGCTCTTCGCTAAGAGAGATTACAGTGTGCGGGGATGAAACAAGACCATGGCAAAGCGTCCCGCAGGGCACGGTGCACGGTGCCTGCCGCGCCTTGGAATAGCGCATTCACAGCCAGTAGGAGACCTTCGCCTTGCTGCTCAGATGCTGGGAAGAAACCTGGGCTGCAGACCTTACTTTACCAAACCACTAGGTGGCACTGATTTAGGGAATCCCTCATTTACCATCTAAAAGCAGCCTGGAATTTACCTCTATTCCATCTCCTTGATGCTTACCTAAGTGCTGATGATCCAGCCTATGGATTCCACTCCTACTGGCTTAGGCCCAGTCATTTTGGGATGAGTTATTGGAACTGCCATTACTCTATCACCAAGGCACACATTCCATCTAGACCTGCAGGATGAGTGATAGGGAACCTGGTCCGTGGAGAGAGACACAGGAGAGTGAAAGAGAAGCGAAAAAGAGAAAACAGAGAGTGATGGGTGGACAGGGGCAGAGTAAGAGCGAGACGGGGAGAGGGAAGGGGAAGTAAGATAATATTTGACTAAACAAGGTAGGGCTTTATTTCTGTCTCACATGCTGAGAAGCCAAAAGAGAGAATGCCTTTCCTTTGCAAACCAAGAGGTTCGGAGGGTTGTGTCTGCAGAGCAGGCTAATGTACCTGGCAGCCTGGCTGAGATGCTGGAGAGAAACCTCAGCGAAAACTAGCACCTCACTGGTCAGTTACCTTGCAACTGTCCCAGACACCTTCTCCCTGCGTGTGGAGGTAGGATAAGCGACAACACAGCCTAGTGTCAGCGAGAGGTCTGCAGTGGGAGGGAAGGTGTCCGTCCTTGTTTTTCACTCTGACTATTTTAAGGGAGAAGCCATCCACGGATGTGCGAACTTTTGAGGCTCAGGGTTAATTCTTCAAGACAGCCGTCTGGCCCTGGGAAGATGCAGCCTATGCTTATGGTTACCTGTTTTGATACTGGGGAATGGGGGTGTCCTGTGCTGAGGAAGAGGGCCTCCCAGATGACCCTTAGGGTCCTTTCTGATGTTACCTTGTTTCTTGAAAACATGAAAAGCAGGCCCAGCTGTGACAAGCTTCCCGGCCTCTTCATCCACACCTCATCCACTCTGTGGTCTGAATTTGGGGCTACAGGTGGGTGCAAGGAGAAGGGGCCTCAACCACTTCAGGTGAGAGGTAAACATCCCTGACTCACGCCAACATCTGCAAGTTTCACTTCCTTGGTGCTGGGGGTGGGAGAAGAAGGAGGGGTAGGTTGTTTATTGTGTTGGCCACAGGGGGCAAACACTGAACAGGAGCCAGGCTTCCATGAGCTTGCCACTTTGAGAATGTGACGCCCTTGTGACCATCTAACTAAATTTGCAATTAAGGTAGTCTAAGATCATGAAGTGCCATATTCTCTCGAAGCTGGGGAAAATATGCCTCACTGTGCCAGCGCAGGAATAATCAAAGTGCCTCTTTCTCTCCTATCCTAGCCATTACATTGATGGTAGCATTTCAGTGCATATTCATTGTCATGAAAGCCTGCTTAGATGTCAATAGCATGTTTTCTAGAATGTTTGTTAGGGAGCCAGAAGGGAGCCAGTCTGGGTTTGAATCTTGGCCTTGTTGCCTTATGTAACTGATTTATTCTTGCCAAGCCTGTTAGGTGGAGCCAAGTTAAGTATGTGCTTCCAAGAGTACCTGTAAGAAGTAGAAGAGATAATAGAAAGGGCTCAGTCCAGTGTCTGACGCAGAGCCATTAGTGTTACATGACTGTGATACAGAAAAATTCTTTCGCATTTATGCAGTATTTCAAGAGGAACCTTAGTGAACGTACTAGGCCGTGAACAGGTGAAGTCATTTGTGTGCTTTCTTGTACAGGTCAATTTGTTGACTTTGAAGGGCAATTTGCAAAGCAGAGATGAGAAATTGTGTAGTGTAGTAAAAACTCAATCAAGAACTACAAAAAGTACTGAGTTAGTTGGAAGCTATAGCACACACAACAAAACTGCCACTTCATGGCAAGAGTCACCAGCAAAGCCCATGGCATGCAAATTGGCTTTATCACTTGATGCTAAGTAACAATGATCTATGTAAAAATATACATTCAGCAGGAGCTCTGATACCCCAAAGTGGAGTAGATTGGAACTAATTTTAAAAAATCTACTTACATTGCCAGTCAGGTAATTCTTTGAGGAAAATGACCAAATCTTTCAGTTTATATTTGCACTAGTTCCGACAATAAAATATAATCTTATTTTGGAAGGTTTTGGAAAATGCTTTGTGAGTTGACTTGGAAACAGTGTTCGTGTTTCATCTTCTGGTCCAGCTGAAGACAGCTCTGGGAAATACCTTCTGGTGGCCAACCTCCAGTTTGTTATCTGTCATTCAAACATTACTGAAGATATTCCTCATGCTGTCTAGATAAGCAGGACCCATTTTATTTTTGGTGTGCAGTTATTCTTTCACTGTCAAAATGTTTCATGGACTCCTACCTGACAATTGTTTGGTTTTTGGCTTTCCAGCAACTCTATTTCCCTTTATAAACCCACTTCTTCCCATACTTTGGCCTGTGCACTTTGAAGTAGCAGCAAGGACAGGATACATGAAACTGGGGAGAGCCGAACACCAATCCCTTCCTCTGGTCACCATGATTGACTGTCGTAACCAAGGAGACAGAATGAGACCTTGGCTGGGAAATCTGGGAGTCTCGCTGCCTCCTGCAGAGCCGAACACCAATCCCTTCCTCTGGTCACCATGATTGACTATCGTAACCAAGGAGACAGAATGAGACCTTGGCTGGGAAATCTGGGAGTCTCGCTGCCTCCTGCTGGCCTGGGTGTTGAGACATGAGAGCCTGAATCTTCTACAGCCATCCTCTGAGCCTTAGAAAGGAGACACTCCATAGAAACTGAGCCAAGAGATGAAGAGGAAGACTGGTTCTGATGGCATCATTGGCACCTTGTCTGTCCCTGGACTTTTTTTTTTTCCTCCATTTTTGGCAGCTGGCCCGTTTGGGGATCCGAACCTTTGACCTTTGTGTTATAATACCATGCTCTAACCAACTGAGCTAATGGCTAGCCCTGTCCTTGGACTTTTTATTTAAGTGAAACAATAACTTTTTCATGTGTTAATCCAGTTTGAGTTGGGGTTTCCACCGCTTGCCACCAAGATATCAGCGCCTGCTACCCAGGATTGTTGTGTAGAGTTAACCTGATACTCCCCAAGGAAACACTTAGCACAGGGCCTGATGTGGGGATGCTCAGTGAGTCTCTACCAGCAGCGCCAGCCCCCAGGAACAGCCGTACCACCACCGTGAGCAAGGCAAGCTTTGGGAAGGGCATAGAAAGATGGAGAAGAGGGGCAGAGAGGGATGGGAATTTCAGGTAGAGTAATGGCAGGAATGTACAATGGACACTTGGGCCATGCTGAGAAGAACAACCTATAGACTGAGGACTCTTGGATAGGAACACTGTAAATCAACCAGCCAGGCTGAGGCCTGAATTACAGCAGATCTTGGGCCCAGCTAAAGGACTTGGATTTTGCCTGTAAGATAGAGAGAAATATTGCTGCCTGGCTTGACCTCCCAAATCAGCACTAATCTGACAAATCCCTGGCTGCAGTCAATGGCTTGGCAGGGAGGCCATTCCCAAGGCTACTGCAATGATGCAGACCAGACATAGCCCAGGCCTAGCCCAGAGGAGGGCTGTGCAGATGGGGGCAGGGCAGCAGAGGCACACACGCAGTGTTCCCACCACGGTGCGCACAGCTCTTCTGCTCATGACCTCTTCCTTGCAGGGATGAAATACCAGCCCTGAAGCACCAGATCCCTGTTAGCCTTTGTCCCTGAGCAAGAAGAATGGAGATTCCGGGCACTTGCTTTGTTTGGCGTGTGGAGTGATTATCAGTTTTCTGTTTCTGCTCTCACCACACCCTCTGACTCACCCTGTGTGCTATAGGTGTGGGCTTTTTTCCAGCACTTTGTAATAGATTTCTTTTTCTTTTGCAAATATCTTGTTTTAAATGATGCATTTGATTTATATTGGTTTATGCTTACTTTTTGTAGGATTGGAAAGTAGTGCTGGTAGAATCTTGCTCTCTAAAGCAAAGAGGAATTAAGCAATTAGTTGTTAATTTGATATGCAGATTTTATGACAAAGCAAAAGGTTAGTCTTCATAGCTGTTAATATGGTATTGTGGGATGAGCCCTGGTTGAGAGCCAGGAGACCTGAAGTTGAATCTTTGCTCTTTTCACTAACAATCTAACTAACACTAACATGCCTTGCACATGCTCCTCGGTATTTCTATCCCTGAGTTTTCTCATCTGAAAATGAAATGTCTCCACCTGAGGCCACTCTAAATTTGCTTCCAGTTCTGTAATTATAAGCATAAGTTCTGCCCACTGGGCTGAGGTCTGGGACCCGAGAGCTTCTGCCCGTAGTACTCGTTCAGGAGTAGCCACCGTGGCACCTGCATACCTGAGTCCATCAACCATGTAGCTGCTGCCATCTGTGAAGAGTTAGCTCCGCCTCCTTGAGAGGAGTGTCCTGCAACCCTGGTCGGGTGCCCTGGAAGGCGGCTAACATTTCAAGGCAATCGTGTGACTTCGCAGCGATCAGGGTCACTGTCAGGGAGCAAGGTGGCTGGATTTAGGGCAACCGGGTTGGAGAATGTAATATGTTCGGGTCCAGGCAGTTGGGTCTGGTAATGAGTTAACCTTGCATCTGAAATCCATTTTCCCAGTGGGGTTTTTAGTATAGTCTCTACCCCATGAGAGGTAACAACATTTAGGAGCTGGTCCAAGGTTAACTTATTAGTTTCTTTTACTAGGAGTGCAGTTGCAGCTGTAGCTCGTAAGCATGCAGGTCAGCCGGTGGCCACTGGGTCCAGCTTGCATGACAGGTAAGCCACCGGTCATTTCCATGGCCCTAGATCTTGGGTTAGCACCCCCTTTGCGATGCCTTGTTTTCGGCTACAAATAAGGTAAATGGCTTTTCTAGATTGGGCAGTGCCAGGGCTGGGGCCTGCGTAAGAGCAGCCTCTATGTTGTTGAATGCCAATCGGAGTCTGTCAGTCCAAGTAATTTGATCCCCTGGTCCCTTAGTAGCCTCATAGAGGGGTTGGGCCATTTCAGCAAAGTTGAGAATCCATAAGCGACAGTATCCTGCGGCTCCTAGGAATTCTCGAATTTGCCTTTTAGTCTTTGGCTCTGTTATATTTAGGATGGCTGTTATGCGGTCAGGGGACAATTTCCTTTCCCCTGCGCTTAAGATATATCCCAAATATGTCACCATCAGGGAGCAAAGTTGGGCCTTTTTGGCGGATACCCGGTATCCTAGGTATTGTAAGGTCTTTAATAAATCCCCTGTGGCTTGTTTACAAATCTCCAGGGTGGGTGCAGCCAATAGCAAGTCATCGACATATTGTAACAGTGTTATATTTGATCCCCACTTTACCTTGAAATCTTGGAGGTCTCGGCTCAGCGCTTCATTAAACAGCGTAGGTGAGTTTTTAAATCCTTGGGGCAGTCTAGTCTATGTTAGTTGACCAGAGTAGCTTCCATCTGGGGCTTCCCATTCAAAGGCGAACAGAGGCTGGCTGATTTTGGCTAGGGGCATCCTTTAAATCCAACACTGTATAAACCTGATGGAAGGGATTAACCAGGCTCAACAATGTATAGGGATTTGGTACAGTTGCATGGATAGCTTCCACCCTCTTATTGACTTCCCGGAGGTCCTGGACAGGCCTGTAGTCATTTGTCCCTGGCTTTTGAACTGTAACAGGGGAGTATTCTAGCTAGACTTGCAAGGCACTAGTATCCCTTCTTGTTTTAATTTACTGATGTGAGGTTCTATCCCTTGTCACGCCTTTAACAGAAGAGAGTATTGTTTTACTCTGATGGGGGTGGCAGTTGCCATGAGCTGGACCACTATTGGAGGTTGGTGCCTTGCTAGCCCA
>NW_007731891.1:31075-45444 GCF_000696425.1 Galeopterus variegatus
CCCTTCTGTCCATGAACAAAATTTAGTTTTTCCTGTGGCCCCTTGAATGGCAATGGGGGGCTTATTGCTAGGCAATTCTGGTTTTTTCAGTACAGAGTATGTAGCCCCCATGTCCACCAGAAATGATACTGGTTTTCCTTATAGTAGGCACATTGGTCTTTATCCAATGGTGGGCGTTTCTTTTGTCCCCGTGTTGACTGCTCCTTTAGGGGCCGGAGGTTTCTTGGGTTGGCCTTGTGTGGCCAGCAGAACCTTAGTTAGTCATTTAAGCTGCTTATCTTCAGGTGGGTCACGATTTGCGAAAACCTTTTGGGCTATTTCTACCAACTCTGAAAGAACCTTGCCCTGAAATCCCTCTAATCTCTGCAACTTCCGTTTTGTATCGGGTGCAGACTGAGCTACAAAGGCCAAATTAACTGCCCTTTGATTTTCCGGTGCTTCTGGGTCTATGGGTGTATAGATCCGGTTCGCCTCTAGGAGGCGCTCTACGAATGCACCTGGAGATTGGGCGGGCTGTTGGGTTACTTCACTAACCTTAGGTTTGTGAGTTTTCGGGCTGCAGCTCGAACCCCTCGTAACAGGACCTGGCGAAACCGATCGAGAGCCTCCTTACCTTTATTACTATTTGGGTCCCAATCGGGCGGCGGGCGGGAAAACAGCAGCCAATCGCTCAGGGTCATCCGTGGGGAGACCATTGGGGCTCAGGATAGCCCGTTGGGCCTCTCGGCGGATTCGTTCACGTTCCTCAGAAGTGAACAGAGTCTGTAACAATTGTTGGTGATTATCCCAGGTGGGCTGGTGAGTATAAGAGACAGACTCAAGCAGAGACATGAGACCGTGTGGATCAGCAGAAAAGGAAGGGTTCTGGTTTTTCCAGTTGTAAAGATCACTGGTGGCAAAGGGAACATGTGCCATAAAAGGGCCGTCTGCCCCTGCGGCCTCACGCAAGGGGAAGAGTCCAGGAGGGGAAGCAGTGGAGGAAGGGGAAGCAGAGGAAGGAGGGGACACTGGCAGGGCGGGACTCTGGAGATGATAAGAGGCCCCAGAGTGGGTGTGGGGGAGAGATAAGTGGGTCAGACACTTGGGTGGGGTCCCCTGCATAAGGTGGAGGGTGGCGGGTCAGACCCAGCTCCATCCGGCTCCTCTGGAGAGGCTGATAAAACTTGCTTAGGGGCAGAATCAGGGCGCGGCTTTGTCAGGAGAATGGCGGTGGTCTCTCGGTACCAAGCATTTTTCTTTCACCCTGGAAAACATCTCTTTAACCAAGGAGGAGGGTAAGACAGAATTTCAATCCAAATGAGAATATAAGGTATCTGATCAGGGTGTCCGGGTTTTCTGAAGATGACCCGTCTGACAGCCTGAGCTAAGGGGGGCTAAGAGAGCCCTCTGATGGCCAGCGACATTGAAGGCTGGCCATCAATCTCACAAAGGACTCGCAAGACTTTGGGGTCCACGGAGGCCCCGAAGTCTGCAGCCTTCTCTCAGAAGGTGTTAAAGTTCATAAGAAAACATTGGAAGACAGTTGGAGGATCCTTGTCCCACGATGTCCTGTGGAGCTGAAATGGCCAAGCTACACTTATAGCAGACAACACAAAACGAAAGTAGACAAACAAAAGGACTTAAACACAGACCGAAACTAACAAACAATATGTGTATAATAAAAGATTTTAAAATCAAAATTCAAGTCCCAATGACCTAAAAAAGGTCCCAACGGATCAGAACGATGTCTCTGATCCAGGGAAAGGCATCTCCAGCTGTGTCCAGCCTAGCCTTTTTCCCAACCAAGGAGTCGACTCACCAAGTTCAATGGCGCCTGCCATGGGTTTGTCTCTCTGGGGCTGAAGAACGTCTTTTCAGGAATTCCCCCCTAGAGATCCAAAGAGTCCCACCGCCAAAAGGATGATTCTTGAGAGGCTTAAGTGATCCCTGTACGGGCCACCAAATGTTATGGCCAACGTCCGACGGGTAAAAGAAATTTGCCCACGAGAACCGGGTCATAGGAAAGGGAAAAAAGTTTATTTCTGGCAGCCAGGGCTACGCAGGCCAATCGAGAAGCGCAGCCCCGAGTTGAAACCTATTGCAGCTTTTATTTTTAGCTAGGCGGGAATTTCTCACACCTGACACAATCTAGCCAATGCAAGCAAGCCAGCGATACATAAGCTAATTTTGTGGGTAGCCCTGTAGCCCCTCCCCACCCTGGATTCCCCATAGGGACTTTCCAGGCTAAAATGGCAGAGCCGCCTAAAATGGCGTTGGCCATGCTACTCTGTTTATTCCCCCATTTATTTTAGCAAGCAATTTGTACAGAAGCAGAATGCATATGCTAAGGTCAGTAGGGGTTGGGGCGTCCCTTAACACTATCATTAATATTTTCTCTTTCATTTAATGGCAGTTTTTTTCCATGAAGAAATACAACTCAAAAAATTATTTCAGCTGAAGTGCTGGATATGAATTAGCAGGCAGTGGATGACAAAGTCACAGAGGGATGAAAGTGTTGGACAGTCACCCAGTTTGTTTAGTGACTGTCTCTTGCTCCCACACACCTGCCTCGCAGCATACAACTCAAATGTGTGCCCCAGTAGAACGACAGCCTTCTAAGTGTCATGTAGCATTGGGATAATAAAAGAAAAGCAGGAACTACTAATATTAAATCTGTGATTGCCAAATCCAGGGATGCCAAGGCACTTGTAAACTGCTGGAAGGGTCCAGGACAGATATAATCAGAAAATAGTTCTTCCAAAACAAAGGAGAAGAGCTGTGGATTTTAAATACTTGTAAGTCTCTGACCCAATCTTGTTCCATTATCCATTAAAACAAAGAAAATGACCCAAATCTAAGCCTGCTATTTCCAGAATGGTTAGCGTATTTACAAACTACAAGGCTCATGGCGCTGTGTTTTCTGAAACAGCAAACCAACCAGCCTAAAAAGAAGCAGGGCAGCACTTGAAGTTACATCCCTACTCTTTGCCCTCCAACTCAGAAAACCAGTTTTTACCACCTTTACCAGTGAGACAACCAGGCAGCTGTCTCTCTGTTGCACAGATATGGCTTTATGAGAGGAACCCCAAGAGTCAGGACAAGGTCAGGTGGCCCATGATCCAGCAGAGCCCCACAAGATGAATATACACAGGTGTGAGAAATTGAGCAGGAGCTATTAACGTCAACCAGCATCCAGAGTGACACTGAGCAGGGCCAGGGCTCATCTGTGCCCCTGACCATTGGGGAAAATGTGACCTGACAGATCTCTCAGAATTCAGAGGTAAATGAGCATGAAAGATGGGGCCTATGAAAGCACAGCACAGCACAAGGAAAGGGGGCAAGTTTATGACAAGTTTGTGAAACAGCTCGGCTTTGAAAATAACACATGATGAAGACCTGGGGAAAATTCCAGAAAACTGCTTGACAGGGTGCCTTTGAGAGAGGTGTGGAAAGACATGCTAAGTGAATGGGCCAAGATGAAGAGACAATGATAGGAAATGAAAAGATAAAATGCTCAACTGGGTACTATGTAATGTTTTGATCTACAAGTATACATTGTAGAAAGATCCAGTCAATATAATTAACATTTCCACAACCACAACAACTTATCATTTTTTCTGAGGTAAGAACACTAAAAATTTATCCTTGAGAGCATGCCCAGGGTCCTAGTAAGGAGCCAACGCCCACAGCCCCCTCTGCCCAGAAGCAGGCAGGACAGCATGCCCAGGGTCCTAGGCAAGAATCTGAGGGCTGCGGCCCTTCCACCCAGAAGCAGGCAAGAGGGCATGCTAAAATACCACTTCCACATGGGTGGCACACCACAGCCACTGCCATGGCCATGACTATGGCTGCCAAAAAAGCAGCTCGACACCACAGTAGCAGCCACAGCCAATGTGCAAGTGGCCTGCTGAACACTCAACTGCACTGACACAGGGACAGTCACCAGAGGAGACTAGAAAAAGAAGAGGAAATCTCTCTCCTCAAAGCCCACGTCAGAGTTATAAAAGAAGCAACTGCTCTACCAGATGACCAGACATCAACATAGAGATACCAGAGATATGAAAACCCAAGAAAATATGACACCACCAAAAGAATACAGTAATTCTCAAATACCGGACTCTATTGATCAGGAAACCCTTAAAATGACTGAAAAAGAATTCCAAGTAACAATTTTAAGGAAACTCACTGAGATATGAGAAGACTCAGACAATGTAATGAAATGAGAAAAAAAAAATCTGGGATATGAAGGAAGAAATTTACCAAGAGATTAATACCTTAAAAAAGAATGTAGCAGAACTCATGGAACTGAATGATTCACTCAATGAAATAAAAAACACATTCAAGAGCTTAAGCAGCAGGCTAGAGCAAGCAGAAGAATGTCTGCTCTTGAACATAGTCTTTTTGAAGTAACTCAGTGCTGTAGAATGGATGCCCCCCCCCAATCTCATTGAAGTTTAAACCCCAATTGTAACTGTTGAGGGTAGGAAATCCTATCATATTAATTGAAAGGTGAGGCTTTGAATAGGTGATTAGAATGTAGGACCATGCTCTAGTGGATGGATTAAAAATGGTGGTTCTGAGGGCTTCAAAAAGAGAGTGAATGAAGGAGTTACTCTCTCTGCTCTTTCTGTTCCACCATTTTGCAATGTGATACCCGGTTGTCACTGAAGTCACCACCAAAGAAAGCCTTCACCACCTGTGTTCTCTGGACTTTGGATTTCCAGCCTCTGAAACTGCAAGTAATAAATTTTGTTTTCTTTATAAAATACCCAGTTCTGTGTATCTTGTTATAAGCAACAGAAATGGACTAATACACCCAGGTGGACAAAAAGAAGGCAAGAAGAATTTTAAAAAATAAAGAAAGTCTAAGAGGGCTAGCAGACAACCTTAAGCCCACAAAAATTTGAATCATGGGTGTTCCAGAAGGGGAGGAGAAAGGAAAAGGCATGAAAAACCTATTCAATGAAATAGTAATGGAAAACTTTCCAGGTATAGGGGGATACATGGACCTTCATATCCAGGAGGCTCAAAGATCCCCAAACAGATTCAACCCAAAAAGATCCTCTCCAAGACACATTATAGTGAAACTGGCAAAGCAAAAAGACAAAGAGAGAATCTTAAAAGAAGCAAGAGAAAAGCATCAAGTTACCTGTAAAGGAGCCCCTATCAGCCTAACAGCAAACTTCTCAACAGAAACTCTGCAGGCCAGAAGAAAATGGGATGATAGAATCAAAATACTAAAAGAAAAACTACCAGCCAAGAATACTATATCCAGCCAGGCTATTCTTTAGAAATGCAGGAGAAATCCTGTATTTTCCAGACAAACAAAAACTGCAGGAGTTCACCACCACATGACCACCCCTACAAGAAATCCTCAAGGAAGACCTGCATCTGGAATCTGAAAAACAATAATCACTACTGCAAATGCACAAGAAAGAACAAAACCCACTTGTAGAACAAAAATGCAAACAAAAAAGAGAAAGAAACTTAATTTTACCACCACAAAAAACCATAATGACAAAGTAGTAATGACACTGCTTTATTTCTGATTTTAGTAATTTTGGTCTTCTCTCTTTTTTTCTTGGTCAGTCTAGATAAAGGTTTGCAAATTTTGTTGATAGTTTTAAACTTTTGGTTTTGTTGATTTTCTCTATTGCTTTTTAATTCCCTATTTCATATATTTCTGTTGTAATCTTTGTTATTTCCTACTTACATTTGCTTTGTTTTTGTGTGTTCTACTTTTTCTATTTTCTTAAGGTAGTTTACTTTACTGATTTGAGATTTTTCTTATTTTTAATATAGATGTTTACAGGTATAAATTTTCCTCTAAGCACTGCATGAGCCCTGCATCCTATTAATTTTGATATGTTGCATTTTGGTCTTTACCTCAAAATACTCTCTAATCTCCTTGTGAGTTTTCTTTTTACCCATTGTTAGTTTAGGAGAGTGTTGTTTAATTTCCACATATTTGTGAGTTTTCTAAATTTCCTTCTGTTATTGTGGCCAGAAAACACATTTTCTACAATCTTAGCCTTTAAAAAAAATTTAAGCAAATAAAAAGTTCATGGAAAGAGTTCCATTATCTTTCTATTCTATTTTTCAATGAACTTTTTGAAGTGCTCTTGTGTTTATATTCTGTTTTATTGATTTTTTGTGCAATTTATGTTGCTAAACTTAGGTATTTAATTTCTGTTCTTGATTTCTTTTTTAAAGTGGACTTGTTGATTTGCTCAGAAGTTAATTTGCCTTTGAAAAGTTTATTCATCTTCCTGTTGAAATTAACCTGATAATTTCAAGCTTTTAGAAGACATTAGAGAGCTATTTCAAATAATTGTACAGATTATACAATGAAATATGTAAATTTTAATAGGTTTTACATCTCCAGTTTTTGTGAAAATTTGAAGCCCTATTTTCTACAGAGTATTTTATTATTCATCTGTTATTCAGTTTATGTATTTGTTATTTGAACAAATAAATGTGCGTATCCTTGTAAAAAAAAAAATCTATTCTTTTAGCAGCTTTGACATATACCACACACTGTTATTAACTGTGGTCACCGTGCAGTGCTTTTTACCTGGTGATCAGCATCTGCCCTTTCTCCATCACTTCTCTGACCAGCCTCTGCTTCTATGAAATTGACTTCTTTAGGGGGCCGGCCTGGTGGTGCACTGCTACAGTGCGCCGCTTGGGAAGCGCGGCAGCGCTCCTGCCGAGGGTTCAGATCCCACATACAGACCAGTTCCCGCTCACTGGCTGAGCGAGGTGTGGGAGCGACACCGAGGGCTGCGATCCCGTTGCCGGTCCCGGGTCCCGGTCCGGTACGGGTGTGACACTGAGGATTGCGATCCGTTGCCGGTCACGAAAAAAAAGACAAAAAGGAAAAAAAAAAAAAAAAAAAAGAAATTGACTTCTTTAGATTCTCCATATAAATGAGATCATATAATATTTGTCTTTTTTCACGTAACATCATGTCTTCCAGTTTCATTCATGTTGCTGCAAATGACAGAATTTCCTTCTTTTCAAAGTTTGTGTAATATTCCATTGTGTATATATATTTTGTACATTTTCTTCATCCATTTGTCTGTTGAGGGACATTGAGGTTGTTTCCATATATCACACTGCACATCTTAATGTACGCAATTATTATTTTTCTATTAAAAATAAATTAATAAAATTTTTTAAATAGCTGTCAAATTTGGGGTTTTATAGTTCAGTAAAATATCTCCCTCAAATTTGGGGAACACATTTAGGGTTCCAAATTTTTCTTTTATGAAGTGAACAAGTTATTTTTATTTATTTATTTATTTTTAAAAAGATGACCGGTGAGGGGATCTTAACCCTTGACTTGGTGTGGTTTGCACCACGCTCTCCAAGTGAGCTAACCGGCCATCCCTATATAGGGATCTGAACCCATGGCCTCAGTGTTATCAGCACCGCACTCTCCCAAG
Source organism: Galeopterus variegatus (assembly GCF_000696425.1). NCBI lineage: Eukaryota > Metazoa > Chordata > Mammalia > Dermoptera > Cynocephalidae > Galeopterus > Galeopterus variegatus. The sequence goes on from NW_007731891.1 coordinate 38,503, forward strand.
TGAGCCATGGGCTGGCCCTTAAAGTGAACAAGTTAAATGAACAACAATTTAAAAAAAACGATTATATCTACTGTCTCCATTATTCTGAAACAATGGGCATAATAACCTCAAATTAAAATGGGCACAATCAAAGAATAAAAAAACACATTTTGGAAAAAAAAATAAAGGCCCAATTGGTTGGGATATGAAAGAATCGTATTTAAACAAAATTTTTAATAAAAAATGTTAAAATTCTTTCTAAGGCAGCACTGAGAAATATAGAAAAGATGGAAAATCAAACCCGTAATGGAAGGAGTAAAGTTGAGATGCTCTTTGAAAATGAAAAGAAAATGATCTGAAAGCCCTGAGGTCCACATGGTAAGCATGGAGGTCAGCCTGCAGAGGTCTGACTGGGGCGTTACAGGTGCTTCTCAGTGAGATAGAAAGGTCAATAAAGACAGAAACAACAGTGGCAGTTCAAGTCACAAAGTAGTCCACTGGCAAAATTCTCTCTTCTTCAGAAGAGATCAGTCCTTTTTCTTAAGGCCTTCAAGTGACTGTGTGAGACCCAGCCTCACCAAGGAGCGTCATCTGCGTTACTCAAAGTTGAAGTCTGACTGAGGTCTAGACAAGTTGACACACAAAACTAACCATCACAATCTTTATAATTCAAAACACTTGCTGTTATGTTCCTAGCTTTGGATTTCTTTTCAGAATAAGCCTTTCTTATCTGCATGTGTGAAGAACTTTAAGAAAAAATTTTTATTGGCATATTCATTGTTTCAAATCATACTTATTCTTTATGCCCCTTATCCAATCTCTCTGCTTCCCCTCTTCCGCCTCTAACAACCATAGATTTGTTCTCTCCATCTGATACACTAACTGTTCCTCTGTTGGTTTGTTGCTTAGATGATCTTGTTCAGTATGGAGACAGGTGTGGTCAAGTCCTCCCCTATTATTGTAAAGCAGATGCTTCTTGTATTACTCTGAAGTGTGCTTTGTAGAGAGACAGAACCTCTTCTTTTTTTTTTGGTCTCTGCTGGTGCCTCTCCTGTGTCAATGCCGTTGAGAGTCTGGCATGCCATCTGCATGGTGGCTGTAATCACTGCAATAGAGAGTAGCCGCTTTTGTGGTAGCCATGGCAATTGTGGTGGCTGTGGTGGGCTACCCGTGTGGAAATGGTGTTTTTGGTGTGCTTTTTACCTGGTTGCAGCTGGGTTCGGCTTCCCCGGGCTCCAACCTTCATTCTAAGATGGTGTTGTGGAGCAGTTGTCGGGGGAGAAGAAGAAGGGAAGGAAGAGGAGAAATAGGGTGGGAAGAGGGGGAAAAAGGAGGAGTTTGATGGAGGCCTGTGGTTCCCCTCATTCTGGCAGGGGAGACCAGGGGACTTTCAGTGGTGGCTGGGTCATTGATGCAGATTGGGCTGGATGCTGATGTCAGGGGTGTGTGGCTGAAGCCCTTGGCCACCCACAGTCCCACATCAGGATCCTGGGGTGATTCCTGCAGCAGCTTGATGGTCATCACAGGGTCGATTGAAGATGTCCAGGAGGTGTGGCTGGAGCTCTTGGTCCCTGACCACCCCAGCTCGGGACCCAGTTCACTTCCTGCGGTGGCTTGGTGATTGTCACTATGCTGGTTGTGGATGTCAGGGGGGCTGTGGCTGAGGCCATCGGCCCCCCCCACCACCCTGGCTTGGGAGCCTGGGGTACTTCCTGTGGCAGCTTAGTGGTCATCATCGGGCTGGTTGCAGATGTCGGGGGAGCATGACTGAGGCTTTTCAAATTTCAAATTTATTTTATTATTTACATTTTCTACTATTAGAGAAAGCCTGCATGCTTTCTGCTTTATGGAAATTTTAAAGATTTTTTTCTTGTGGACCAATAGATGTCTCACTGGTACCGCAATGTTTGTAAATATCTCATAAATATTTGAACAAACAGTATATTCTATCTTTGTAGGGTAGAGAGTTTGGTAGAATAGAAAGTTTTATATATCTACTAGATTATTCAAATTCTCAGTAACCTTTTTTATTTGTTGAATAAAATGTCAAAAGTGGAGAGTGATATGGTAAAATAAGCCTCATAATAGTTATACTCTAATTTCTCATTTATATAAAATGCTTGGTTTTATACATTTCGATACTGTGCTATTCTACAGATAAAGATTCATGAATATAGGGTTATATTTTTCCATAATATATCATAACTTAATAATATTAATATGACCTATTTGTTCTGTTGATCTAAAAAGAAACTGAGGCCAAATACATATAGCAAGGATTTATTGAACAATTACGACTATTGCAACTGTGGAGACACATAGATCAGGTCACCCAGAGGAATATGTTCCAAAGAGGCCAGTAGAGCTTAACATTTTATAATCACAAGAAGGGAGAAATCAAAGGAGAGGGGTAGAAGGACAGGCTTCCTGATCACTTTATGAGTTTTTTCTATTATTTGTACATGATGTGTAGATTTGGGTTTGTTACTAGGTTACATCCTATATGCAGGGATCTATGGTAAGGTTTACAAGAAGCATCTTAGGTTATTTTTGGCTTTCCAACTGATTCTAAGTAAAATGATCTTATGATAACAGTTGAAAGCGATAAAATTATGATAACAGGTGAAAGTGACTGCTGGCTTATCCTAAATCTCACAAGGCACTATAATTTAGCTGACCTTGTCAGAGCAGATTTTTTGTTATCAGTTCCATATATTTTTTTAGTATAAATGAGACCTTGTTTAAAATTAATAGTGCTTCCTCTGTATTGTCACTTTGTTCTTTAAAAATTTTTATTCTCCTGTTTCCTTTTGTTTTGAGTATCTTATAAGCAATAACTGTGATTGCATTTCAAAACCCAAACTAGAAGTTTCTGTTATTTAAAGAATGAGTCCAATTTATTTACATTTATTGTTGCAATTGATATGACTAATTTTATTTCTGTCATATTGTTTTATGCTTTGGGTTTCTTATACTTCTTTACCCTTTATGGTCCTTATACTATGCAAACTATATTTTGTTTGTTTTTAAAATATAACCTAGTATTTTTCAATTCTGATAGCTTTAGCAATATTACTCAATCCATATTTTTGAATTATTAATTCCATAGGGAAATGATGTTTTTGACACTGGCTCTCTTAAGTCATTTTGTACCCTTCTATTTCACCATGTCTTCTTCTTCCTCATGTTTTATTTGTTCATATAATCTGGTATTTTGGACCCAGGGTATTGTTATTGAATTATTTTTTAATTGTAGGTCTTCTTTATGAAAAATTGATTTATGCCTTTATGTTTGTTTGTAACCAATTTTTTTTTTTTTTTGTCTTTTTCCGTGTCCGGCAACAGATCGCAACCCTCAGTGTTGCCCCTGTACCGGGCCGGGACCGGCAACGGGATTGCAACCCTCGGTGTTGCTCCCGCGCCTCGCTTAGCCAGTGAGCGGGAACCGGTCCTTATGTGGGATCCGAACCCTCGGGCGGGAGCGCCGCCGCGCTTCCCAAGCGGCGCACTATCCAGTGCGCCACTGGGCCGGCCCTGTAACCAATTTTTACAATAACTATTTAGATTCAACTACATATTTCATGGGTTTCAACAGTCACCACCAATCTCTTGATATTAAGAGTTTCTATTCTCTAGTTCTGAATTGTGATTTTCCTCTTAGTTGGAGAATCATTTTCATGTAATTTTTTCATTTGAGACATTTTCTAAATTTTTGCATATCTGTTGCTTTTATATATCAATGACAACTTATCTGGATATACATTTTTTTTTAGCTTACAACCTCAAAACTTTAAAATTGTCTTTTTGTTTACTGATATTTAGTGCAGCAGAAGCAAAATGCTGATGGATCTGATTTATTGCTCTGTAATAACTTTTTTCCTTCATAAATGGAGAAAAGATTTTATCCTGACATGCATGAATATGTGTGTGTATAATGTAAATTCGTATTTTAGGGAGAAACATTTGAGAAGATTTTACCAATATTAGGAATGAGACAGAAGTGCTGTTATAAACTGAATTTTTGTGACCCCCCAAACTCATATGTTGAAATCCTAACCCTCAATGGGATGGTCTTAGGAGGTGGGGCCTTTGGGAGAAAATTAGGTCATGAGGGTGGAGCCCTTATGTATGGTATTAGTGTCCTTAAAAGAAGAAACATGAGATGGATAATAGCTCTCTGGGCCATGTGAAAATACAGCCAGAAGACGGCCAGAAGCAAGCCAGGAAGCGGGTCCTCACCAGACACCAGATCTGCCAGCACCTGGATCTTGGACTTTCCAGCTTACAGAACAGTGAGAAGTAAGTGTTTAAGCCACCCAGTCTATGGTAATTTGTTATAGAAGCCCAAACTAAGACAAATGCCAACTATCACCTTTATTTAACCTGTTTTTGGAGACTCTGCTCAATGCAATAAGCTATTAAACTAATAACGTTAGAAGAGAAGAGAAATCTTTTGGGGAAAGATATTGCAGTCTGCATACAAACAAGAGAATACTTTTAGAAGTCCTATAATTATGAAGACACTTGGATAAAGATATTTATATACAATAACCAATTTATTTTTTCAAAGACAACAGATGGGCAAGCGTCCAGCAAGTCTACTTTTTGTTTTGTTTTATGGTTCGTGTTATCAACACTGCATTCTGACCAACTGAGCTAACCAGCCAGCCCAAGACATTTATATACAGATGGCATTTCATATAGAATCAACTTGTTAGAAAATATAATAGAAAAAATATTCTTTTTTCTTTTTTTCCCTTTTGTCTTTTTTCGTGACCGGCAATGGATCGCAACCCTCAGTGTCGCGCCCGTACCGGACTGGGACCGGCAACGGGATCGCAACCCTCGGTGTTGCGCCCGCACCTCGCTCAGCCAGTGAGCGGCTGGTCTGTATGTGGGATCCGAACCCTCGGCGGGAGCGCCGCCGCACTCCGAAGCGGTGCACTGTAGCAGTGCGCCACCAGGCCGGCCCAGAAAAAATATTCTGTTAACAATAGAACAATTTATATTTTTAAGCCTTTGACTAATTCTAACAAGAATTATTTGGGACCTCTATAAAAAAAATACCATATAAAGTTAACAATTCTTAACAAATTAATTTATAGTATTAACAAAATCTCAAAGATTCCTAAAGTTCATTAGTTTTAGGGACTGAAGGAAAGCAAAATATTTCAGCCAAAAAAATACTTCTTTTAAGATAAGCTAATTCAGAGGGGCTGGAAAAACAAGAATGCTAGAAGACTGCCTTTAAAAAAAAATTGGTTATGAATATTCATGAGATACAAAGCTGATTGTCACCCCTTGTGCCCAAGATGTGAAGGCCAGATTCATACTGGCAGCATGCCCATTACCACAAATTGAGTTTGTACCCCATGTCCCCCACCCAAATATTCCCATCCTCTCTCCCTCTCCCCCTATTCCTCCCCACTGCATTTGTAGCCCAGGGAATGTTCTCTCCCTCTGCAAGTCCAACACACCACTGTGGTCTTTCTTTCCTTCCTTCTTTCTCTCTTATTTCCCACTTATGAGTGAGCACATGTGGTTTTTATCCCTCTGTGCTTTGCTTATTTCACTCAACTTAAGTTTCTCCAGGTTCATACATGTTGTTGCAAATGTGAGAACTTCATTCTTTTTTATGGCAGAGTAGTACTCCATGGTGTATATATACCCCAGTTTCCTTATTCAATCACCCATCGATGGACATTTAGGTTAGGTTCCATGTCTTGGCTATTGTAAACAGAGCTGCGATGAACATGGGAGTGCAGGTATCTGTAAGAAAATAATCTAAGTGATTCATTTTCAGAAATAATTCAGGCCCAGCCCATAAGTTGTCTGACTGGTCCAGCCCAGTCCTGGGGGATGGCTGAATAGACAAAGTTCTCCTTGAGATGCTAATGAGTTACTAGTCCTCAATTCTTTACTTCAAATGGATAAAGTCCTACTTGAGATAGTAATGAGTTAATAGCTCTTTATTGTTCTCTTCATCTCCTGATGCTTCTCCTTTCACAGGGTTTTGGTGGGTCTTTTTTGCAGGCTTGTCCTGAGCCCACAGACAAAGAAATTTCTTACAAGGGGGTAATAAATCAGGGTAACCTTAGACGTCATCCAGGAAGATTGTGCACCCTGACCAAAGAGGAGGCAGGGGCAGGGACTTGCACACTGGGGAATAAATTACTTGCTACAGTCCTTTTCCGTGTGCCTGCCCATCAGACACCTGAAACTTGCAAGGCCATAAAGTCTCGCTTTGCTGTACCTCATGTCTCCATGTCCATCCTGTGGCCTTGGACAGGTGAGGGCATTTCTCACAGTATCCTATCGACATGATGATTTCCATTCTTCTGGGCACATACCCAGAAGTGGGATTGCTGGATCATATGGAAGATCTATCTGTAGTTGTTTGAGAAACCTCCATACTCTTTTCCATAGTGGTTGTACTAATTTACAGTCCCACCAGCAGTGTAGTAGTGTTCCCTTCTCTCCACACCCTCACCAGCATTTGTTCTTCACCATCTTTTTGACTATAGCCAGTCTAACTGGGGTGAGGTGGTATCTGAATGTAGTTTTAATTTGCATTTCCCTGATGACGAGTAATGTTGAGCATTTTTTCAGGTACCTGTTAGCCATTTGTATGTCTTCCTTTGAAAAATGTCTATTCAGCTCCTTTGCCCATTTTTTAATTGTGTTATTTCTTTTTTTAACGTGTAATTGCTTGAGTTCCTTATATATTATGGATATTAATCCCTTGTTGGATGCATAGTTAGCAAAAATTTTCTCCCATTCTGAAGGTTGTCATTTCACTTTGTTGATTCTTTCCTTTGTTGTGCAGAAGATTTTTAGTTTGATATAGTCCCAATTATTTATTTATTTATTTATTTATTTATTAATTTTTTTTTTTGTCTTTTTGTCTTTTTCCGTGTCCGGCAATGGATCGCAACCCTCAGTGTTGCCCCCGTACCGGACCGG
>NW_007731891.1:46336-85469 GCF_000696425.1 Galeopterus variegatus
CCGGTGGGCGGGAACCGGTCTGCATGTGGGATCCGACCCCTCGGGTGGGGGTGCCGCCGCGCTTCCCAAGCGGCGCACTATCCAGTGCGCCACCGGGCCGGCCCCAATTATTTATTTTTTCTTTTGCTGCTTGTGCTTTCAGGCTCATGTTCATAAAGTCTGTGCCCAAACCTAGTTCCTGAAGTGTTTCACCTATATTTTCCCTTAGTAATTTTACAGTTTCAGATCTTATACTTAAGTCTTTAATCCATGTTGAGTTGATTTTAGAGTATGGTGAGAGGTGCATATCCAGTTTCATTCTTCCACGTACGGATATCCAATTTTCCTAGCACCACTTGTTGAAAAGGCAGTCTTTTCCCCAGTGTAGATTTTTGTTGCCTTTGTCCAATAATAGAGGGCTGTAAGCCTGAAGGGTGATTTCTGGGTTCTCAGTTCTGCTCCACTGGTCTGAATGTCTATTTTTATGCCAGTACCATGCTGTTTTGGTTACAATAGCTCTGTACTATAATTTGAAGTCAGGTAGTGTTATGCCTCAGGCTTTATTTTTTTTGCTCAGGATTGCTTTGACTATTCGAGGTCTTTTCTTGTTCTGTATGAAAGTTAGAATTGTTTTTTCCATTTCTGTGAAGAATGTCATTGGTATTTTGATGGGGATTGCATTGAATCTGTAGATCACTTTGGGGAGTATAGACATTTCCACAGTGTCAATTCTTCCAATCCAAGAGCATGGAATATCTTTCCATCTTTTTATGTCTTCTCTAATTTCTTGGAGAAGTGGTTTGTAGTTCTCATTGTAGAGATCTTTCACCTCTTTGGTTAAATTGATCCCTAGGTATTTTATTTTTTTTGCAACAACTGTAAATAGGCTTGCTTTCTTTATTTCTCTTTCTGTTAGTTCATTATTTGAGTATGTAAATGCAACTGATTTGGGGGCATTTATTTTGTATCCTGCTACGTTACTGAAGTTATTAACCAGCTCTAGGAGTTTTTTTTTATAGAGTCTTTAGGTTTTTCTAGAAGGCTGCCTTTTGAGAAAGAAATTTGCATCTGTAAAACAGCCAGACTTCCTCTGAGGCCCCTCCTTTGTCTACCACCTATTCTTTCTGATAGCAGCTGTGAGGTTACCTGAGATATTTTCATCTGCATAACAATACAGTCTCTGCTTAATTTGCTTTCCTTTCTTCACCTGTGACACCACCTCCCCCAGAGCTCAGAGAAACTTGGTCCCAGGTCCTTGTTTTTGGGCCTATGCCCCCTTCCCCTGTGAAGACTGCTTTAGAAGCTTCTGGACCTCATTGGGTTATGGGGCAATCACTCACCTGTGATTCCCCCATAAATTGCCCCCAGTAGCAAGTTAAAATAAAATTTGTTATACCTTTTTTTCATATTAATCTGAATTTTGTCAGCTGATTTTCAGTGAACCTTCAGGGGATGAAGAGGAAGTTTTCCCATAGCCCCTACAGACTTTGTAAAATTTTCGTATTAGAAAAATATCATTTTAAATTAACAAATTTAATCTGGAAGAATAAAAATTTGAGACTAGCTAAAAAACAAAACAACAGCAATAACAAAGAGTAACTTGGAGGAACTTGTCTTATCCAAGATTAAAACATATAATAAAGCTATAATAATGCTGGTGAGGATACTGTGAAAAAAGGGTACTTTCCTATGCTCTGGGTTCTTTTCTCTTCTGACTCTAAACTCTCTCCACAGATGATCTCATCCATGCTCACTATATTAATGAGCACCTGTATGCTGATGACTCCTAAAGTGCTCTTCTAAATCTTCTTCTCTTTGCTGAAGTGCAGAGAATGGTACCCTAAAGTATGGTGCTTTGGAGTGCTGAGCACTTTTGAATTAAAAGAAGTTGAAAGGGGCCGGCCTGGTGGCGCACTGGAGAGTGCGCCGCTTGGGAGCGTGGCGGCGCTCCCGCTGAGGGTTCGGATCCCATGTGGAGACCGGTTCCCGCTCACTGGCTGAGCGCGGTGCGGGTGCAACACCGAGGGTTGCGATCCCATTACCGGTCAGTAAAAAAGACAAAAAGGAAAAAAAAAAAAGAAGTTGGAAGACTTTAGAAGCTGCATCAGAACCAAGGACTTTCTAACCTTCTCTTGCTACCCCCTGATCCCCAAGCACAGGGAGAGGCTCTCTCTGAAATTTCCTTATCTGACTGTGGCTATTTCTTTTCAAAAGAAATGCAATTGTCTTAAGACTCCCTTTTTAGCAATCTGATAAAATAAACAGCAAAGAGTAACCACTGGAGAAGAGACTAAAAGTTATCACCACCCCCAGAAGACTTTTCATCTATTCTGAGGACAGCTTCAAGAGATTACCTGGAGACTTTATTTGTGTAAGAAGACAACCTTTGTTCACAGCGCAGTTTTGCCCCTCACCTTCTCATAACTTGTCCCATTCAGCTTCCAAAGAGACTCATTTACAAACTATTGACTGCTATTTGTGCTCATTCAATTCCCCTGAAAATTATTTACTACCCCTCAAAATTGCCTGCACTGCCTACTTCCCTCTCCCCTATGAAAAGGCTATATAAGCTTCAACCACCTAGCCTACTTTGAGACACACATTTTGTGACTCCCATGTTTGTGTGCATTAATAAATTTGTATGCCTTTTCTCTTGTTATCTGTCTATTGTCAGTTTACTTAACAGACTCAGCCTTCAGGGAGGGAGGAAAATTCCTTTTGTTCCTATGTCTTCTTTGAGCTCCAGACTTATATATCCAACAGTGTACGTGATATCTCCTTTCAGATGTATCAAACAAACTCACTCTCAAAATACCCAAAACTGAATTTGTGATTTCCCCTTCAACATGGTCCTTCTCCAGTGCAGTTAATGGCACCACCATTCATCCAGTTGTATAAGCCAGAAAGTCATTCTTTCTTGAACGACACCGAAGACCTTCTTTATGTTCTCTTCTGTCTCTCACCTCCTGTATTAAATCTATCATCAGTCCTCTTGGTGCAACCTTCTAAAATTAACTCAAACCTGTTACCATCTTAATTGCCATCATTCTTGGACAAGTCAGGAGACAATAGAATTTAGTGGTCAATAGAAGGGATTCTGAAATAACATTACCTGGCTTTGAATTTTGTCTCCACCATTTACAAGTTGGGTGACTTTGGGCAAGTAATTAATCTCTCAGTGACCAGTATACGTATCTATAAATTGGGTAGAATTGTTGTGAGGACTGAATGTTGTGCAAGTACAGGCTTAGGACAGTGCCTGGTGCATAGTAAACACCACACTGTTACTGAACTATTATCATCAGCTTTCATCTGAACTACAGCAGTAGCTGCCTCACTTATTCATCACGATCCTCCTTTACTCCTCTAATCTACACTACCCAGCAGACAGAGTCTTTTTAAAAAACATAGATTATCTGTTGAGCTAGGACTGGGTCTGGAGCTCACAGACCCCTCAAGCCTGTTGTCCAGACTGGGTCACAAACCCTTCACATACAGGTCTGTGAGCTAGTTAACCAGAAGAAAGGTCCTTGATGCCTTGGTTAAAGAAAGAGTAGTCTTTATTTCTGCACACACACATCTGAGAGCGAGGCAGTCCAAAGAAAAACTCAGAAACTCAACTGCTACCGGCAAAGTCCAAGGAAAAACTGAGCAGCTGCCAGCAAAGTAAACATGCTCTTTTTTTAGATGCAAGCTCTGCTGGCCAGTGCTGCTTCACAAACTCCAGAACACACAATAGCAACAAACTAAAAAGATACATGGGCATGCATGTGAACCAACTCCATCCACACACACAATTTGTTTACAAAGAATGTGCTGCACCACACCCAACTGGACCTAAGGCGAGGGGGCCTGACTAAACTATTCTATTTTTTCAACATTATCTAATCACTTTTCTGAATAAACCATTTCTTCAGTTTCCTATTAAATGTGGAATTAGGACTGTATTTATCAGCCATTGTGTGTAACACACTATTCTAAAACTCACTGGCACAGAACAGGCTCACTGGCTGTGGGGCACCTGTGGGGCTGTGTTTCATACCATAGGTCAGCAGGTCAGCAGCAGTAGTGATGTTCCACATGTTTCTTATTCTTTTGGGACCAACTTTTGGAGTATGTTTTTCTCACAGAGATTTCCTAATCTAAACTCCACCCTACATTTCCAAACTGAGTGTCATATCTGTTAACATCCACAAGGCAAAGCAAATGGTCACATGACCAAATGCTACATCAGAGGGGCAGGAAAGTATAATGCATCCCATAGTGGGAGGACCAGGGGAATGAGTATTTGCTGAAACATCCTCAAACCTTAAATAAACTTGGCATGACCTGGCTGCCTCTCATTCCACACTCCTGTCCATGTGACCTGGAGTTCTAGCCCCAGGAGCTCCCTGTCAGCACTTGCCCCCTTCCCCACTCAGGGTCTTTGTGGAGCCTGATCCCTCTTCCTAGAATGCTCTCTACTCCTTCCCATCTCCTCCATCTCATAGCTCCCCTTACTATCTGTCATAACATTTATCACCATTTTTAAAATTATGTATCAATTTGGTTAATACCTATATAACCTATGAGGGCAGAGATCAAGTCTTAATTGCTACCATGATAACCTCAGCTCTAGGCAAAGTAGCAGGCACATAGGAGCACTTAAGTATTTGTTAGGTGTATGAATAAATGAATGAATGAATAACTGCTTATAGAAGTGCAGATTGGTCAACACCCAAGAAAACAACACAGCTTGATGTGTCAGGAGTCTTAAAGATTGCGTATCTCTGGACACAAAATTGTACTCTTAGGAGTATGTCATGAGGAAATAATCAGAAATGGGCACAAAGATTTAAACAAAGTTGTTTACAAAAATGTTTTCAAAAATCTATTTCTGTGCTTTAAAATGTAATCACGCTTACTATAAAATATTCCAATAGTACATCAATATAAAATATAAAGCAAAATTGTTTCATATTCCCAGATGTAGCCATTGCTAATTGCTGGGTATAATTTTCTCCTTATTACTAATAATAATGTATTGGTATTAATGTTTTTTTTTTAAATGGGGTTACAAAAACATATCTCATTTAATCTACCTTAATGACGATTTGACCTAACCTTATTTGCCTCTTGAATATTATCCTAAATACATATAAGTCCATTACAGTATGCCATGATATATTCTCCCCACGGTCTGTGCTGTTCTACACTCTCAACCAAGGACAGCCAGCAGATCAGTGCACATTCTTGGCCAGCGAGGGATTATTTTCCTTAATGCAACTGCTTCAGCCAGCAAAAACTCTATGGGTCTATCATGATTGTTATCCAATACATGTAATTTATGCTCCTGCAACCTCTCTTTCTGCTATTTATTTTGAATTCTGGTTAAAGTTTAACCCTTTATTGACTGGCAAACATTTTGCAGGTGATGGTACTGCACCTGGCCCAGGTAAACAAGGGAGGAGAAAAATGCTGGATGTTAAAATGAAAGTGTTCTGAATATTCAAGGAACTTTAATGAAAAAGGTAATGGAAGCAGAGGATAAAGATTAAAAGGCAATTAGTGATTGTGGAAATTCTTTGACGTTATAAAGGGCATCCTAAGCAACACCTTGGCCTGGAAGAGTGGACCTACGATTCCATAAGCTGTAGCTGGAATCATGCCATTATTTCATGAAACTGAAGGACAGGGGAAGCAATTGACAATGTAGAATGTAAGAAATGCAGCTCCCTAAAGGCTGTAACAACTTTCATATCCAGCTGACTCAGCTAGTGCTCCCATTCCCAGGAACTAATCAGTCTCTCACACTAAATGCAGTATGTGCGTAGAGTACAAAGTATTTTCAGCTTGCCTGTGAGCTCAACTGGTAGAGCATGGTGTTGATAACACCAAGGTCCAGGGTTCAATCCCTATACTGTCCAGTTGCCAAAGGGGGGAGAAAAAAAAGTGTTTGCATTATCCCTTTAATTTTTAACTTTATATCAATATATTCTGAGCATTTTCCATGTCAGCATATATATAATCTATCTCATTCTTTTAAAAACCCCATTATATTCTTTTGTATTTATTGATTTACCATAATTTACCAAATCTCCTCTAATGGATGTCTAGGTTGTTTCCAATTATCTGCATTGCAAATAACATTACAATTTCTGTATTGGCCTTTAAAGTTGCTATAATCACTACATTTCTATCTAGTTTTTGAGACTGTTTATGTTTCCGTGTCCTCACCAATAGGAGAGATCACCAGGTATTTTAAAGTTTTTGTAATTTAAAGTGAAAATTCTTTTTATTGTTTAATCTGAAGTTCTTATTAATAAATTTGGGTATCTTTTTATGTTTGTACAGTATTGCACTTCAAATTCTATAAGCTCCTGGTTCATGTTATTTTCTTATTTTCTTGTCGGTATATTTAAAACACTAAAAACTTGGAAACAACCTATATGTTTAAGAAATTTCATACAATAAAATATTATGTAGTCATTACAAATTATATTTCGAAGGATTTTTATTGATGGAAACATTCATTAAATGGTAAGTGAAAAAAACAGAATATAAAATTATATATATATAATGTATCATACTGGTTTTGTTTTTTAAAATGCATTGCAAAAAGCCTGGAAGAAAATGCAGAAATATATTAATGTGACTTTGGGAGATAAAATTATAGGTAATTTTAAAACTTTCTTCATAATTTTTAACATTCTCCAAAATTGCTACAAAGCCTGTTTACTTATGTGATCAGAAAGAACAAAAATGCTGTAGTTTTGTAGTATGGCTGACCTCTAGCACTTGTACTGTTCTGTTCCTCAAGGGTTCTGGTGGTCAGGACCTAAGATATAGTATCAGTATGGCGCTGTAAGTATGGGTGGAACTGTCTGTAAATTGACAGGTGAGTAAAGAGAAGGCAACTAGTTATCCATGGATAGTCCAAATATGGTTGACATGACACTGGTGGACCACCGGAGTCCTCTGATGGCCACTGCAATAGAAATAAAATCATGTCCTTCGGTTTGGGTTTTGATACTTGTGGAAGACTGATGTTTACTTCCGAGAGACTTTTACTTTCTTTTTTTTTTAATTTTAAACTCATTTTAATTAAAATATATTTTGTCAATTTTAATTTTTGCAGTAGTCACTACTTTCAGGGTAACACAGGTTAACACAAAAGTGTTTTGACAATATGGCATACATGATGTAGGCAATTATATTTGTGACCTTGTCCAGAGTCCTTAAATGTGGTTTCTGGCCAGTACTTTGTGGGATTAATAAGTTGCAGGAACTCTTTTACCTCTAAGTCAAACCTTAATTGCAGCCAGTAGATGTGGTAATTGGATTATTTTTTAAAAATTAATTAATTATTATTATTATTTACATTCTAATATGTTGTTACAGAGCACTTGGGGTGAAGGGAGAGAGGGGAAGGGGGAGGGGGGAGGGTTGGAGGATGAACAAGGTGGGAGTGGGGCATGGTCGAGGCTCGTGCACCCACCTCGTTCCAGCAGCGGAGCCCAGGGGTCTTCTGGTGGCAGCTTGATTATGGCCGGGCTGGATGTGGATGTTGGGGGTGTGTGGCTGAAACCCTTGGTCCTCCCCATCCCCCACCCCAGGAGCCTGGGGCACTTCTGGCGGCAGCCTGGTGGTCATCTCTGGGCTAGATGCGGATGTGGGGGGAGCATGGCTGAGGCCCTTAGCCCCCCCACCCCAGCTCAGGAGCCCTGGGTGCTTCTAGCAGTGGCCTGGTGGTCATTGCTGGGCTGGATTTTGGGGGGTGTGGCTGAGGCCCTCGGCCCTCTCCCCACCCCAGCTTGGAGCTTGGTGGGCTTCCAGTCCTTTTAGGTTTTATAGGTGTTCTTTGGTGGTGTTAGACCTTTAGTGGTTAATATCAGAACTTTGTCTCTGATCTGTGGGGTTTTTGTTTTTTCTTTCAGTTCTGCGTTGGATTATTTGCTGTTCCCACCATTTGAACTCTGCACTGGAACTAATTTGTTGTCCTTTGCTTACTTCTAAAATGGGGGAACTTCCTGTGGGGACCAGTACTTGAGCCCTATGGTTGAGCTAAATTGCTGCTTTGCTGCTGAGTCCCTGGGGAAGGTTATTTGTGCAGCTCAGGTTTTAATTGTTGACCTGTAAGCATATCCAGAGATGTGGTACACCTGGTTGTGTAGAAACTCTGGTCTGGACCTCAGTTTTTTCAGCAAACTGTGCCCCTTGCAGTTCTATATTCCTGACAAGTCTCCATTGAGAGGGCCTGCGCTAATTGGGGTGCAGATCAGCTGTCCTTGCTGTGCCCCAGTGTTCCCCTGGTGGGCCTGTCTCCCCTACCACCCGCACTCCAAACACATCCCATGGGCAGGCCATTTGCCGGTCCCTCGCTATGACTCACCAGCCTCCGAGTGGCTCCTTTTTTCAGTTGTCTGTGGCCCCTCACTTCCTATGTGAGTCAACGGGAACCCTGTTAGTGGTCTCGCTGGTCTGGGGGCCACCAAATCCCTCTTCTCCCCTGCAGCTTCAAAGCAACTTTATCCGAAGGGCGCAGCTGTGGCTTTTGCCAGCTCCTGCTCCAAATGCTCACCAGTTCCACGCTTGAAGTGGCCGGGGCTCGAAATGGTTGGAATGGTTCTTTCTTTCTCTCATCCTGCCTTCTCCCGCCTTCATGAACTCTGTAGGTCTCTCCTCCTCTTTCCCTGAGTTCCAGTGGCCCCAGCGTACCTGTTGTTGCTTTTTAATAGTTGTAAATTGATTGATTGTGGGAGAGGGTGACACTGGGGACCAACTATTCTGCCATCTTGATTGGAAGTCAAGGACTTTTACTTTTGTGTAAGACTTAGTTATGAGGAACAGGTAACCTCCTAAATAAATTAAGTTTTTTTGCAATTTGGTATTTGAAAATACAATTGCTCTGTTTTTAGGGAAACCCAAGTTTCTGCACATTTTCCGGACTTCCAAATACAAGCGCAGTGCCTCGGACCGCACCTCAGGTGGCCTGCGCAGGAGCTGCTGGGTGTTCCCGTGCCCTCTTCTTTTGTGCAGCAGCTCTGATGTCCTGTTGGTTACCTCTGGCCATCTTGCCATCACTCTACAAGCTGAAGGCCTCTCTCCCAAACTTTCCTAAGTCCCCAGGGACCACTAAGCAAGGCTGTTAGCATAACAGACTTGAATGAAGATTGAAGGCTTGCAGGGGCCTTAGCATATGACCGTCACAAAAACGGCCTCTCTCTTTGGCAGCAGCCAGCGTTTCTGCAAGTGCTGAGGTCTGCTGCCTGCGAACCAGAGCCTCTTTCTCCATCTTTGCTCCTCACTGAGTCTCTACTCCCTTGTCCCCACTTTTTCCTCTTAGGCAGCCAGGGAAAACCCCAGAAGTCCTCAGGACAACAAATGTGTACCTCTGTCCAAGGAAGGAAACTTTTTTTACGTAGAGAAATTTTAGCCCTGCTCTGTCCAAACCACTCCTGCTCAGATTAAGAATGCCCAGTAAAGTGTTTTCCCATTAAGAATAAAATACCTTCCTAAGAGTTCTGGAGTTACCCCTTAAAGTAAGGAGCATAAATAGCAAACAGTCCTTAACACTGCAGGGTTTTTTCTCCCTGTGACTCTCGAGCTTACTGAGCTCTCACTCAGTCCTCTGTAATAGTTGTGGCCACACAATGTGTACAGTGGTGAAAAGCTTCTATCGTGAATGTGGACATGCAGATGCTTGGGATTCCAGCAATTTGGGGGAGGATCGTGCTGTCTTGCGGTGATTGTAATTTTTGATAGATGTTTTTGCCTTTTAACGATATATTACTGTGAGTTTACCCTCAAGACTCAGTTTGTTTTAGGTAGTTCAGTTAACTCAACAATGGGTAGTGGTGAGTATTTTTATTGGTAGTACTTAGGGTCTGTCATATTTCAATAACTAGATTTTGAGACGCATGTGTTGTGTTTCGTGAAAGAATCATCCAATTCTCTATTGTTGGAGCAGACGGATATATACATGACTGTTCCCCCTCCCATCTGCTTATACACAACCCTCCATTGTTTCCTTTGAATTCCTTTCCAAAACAGTGTGGGAGTAGGTGGGCTAAATGGGCAGGGGATCTTTCACAAAGTCCTACCAGTTGGAGAGACACTGACGTAAGGACGAGTGACATTAAAACTATTTAGCAATTGCTAAAGCATAGGTGCCAAATAATTGGAAGGATTCTGGCTGTAAAGGGGGAGGAAGTTCCTAGAGACCCTGCATGTGGCAGATATTATTTCTTGAGTTGCTGGATCCAGGGGATGGAAGTACAGGGTGAGGGCCATGCTGGCTGTTTACCAGCCAACATGGGAATATTTCAATGTTTTAACAGCCTAAAAGGTCATACCAGTGCATACTTGCTAAGTGTCAGCCCCAAATGTAGAGATACAGAACCATAGAATCCCCAAGTTGGAAGATACTAGAAATCTCTTAAGAAATCATCTAAATAATGCCTGTAGACAATGAGCTCAAAAGCAAAGACCACTGCTTCAAGCAGTGACTGTCACATCACAGATGCTCTGTGACTGACGAATGGCTCAAGGAGGAAATGAACCAGCACTGACTTCCGTATGCCTGACATGTTGTCACCTGGTCTTTCTTGATCATCTCAGGTGATAGAAACTCACTGTGGTGCAAGGCTGCTGCTGATTTTGTTTGTGGATCCCTTTCATTTTTGTGTATGAAATGTGACTTCAAGTCATTTTAATCTTTTGTTTTCTGGTAAATGTTTACAGCAAATGTCTTGCTTTCTCTTCCTCCATATATATTATACACATGTTAGTATTTGTATGTTCACATATGTCTATTATTTATATTTCTGTTCTGATTTTTGCCCTTTTTCAGGCAACCTTCTCTCCCCATCATGACTCCTTAGCCTCAAAACTTTTCTGTTCTTTATGCTTTAGCAATAGCAGACGAGGAATCAGTAGCAAGGAGGGGGTAGTATGGAGGCAGGAGATAGAGCAGAACCAAGCACAGTGAAGGGCTGAGAGAAAGGGTGTCAAAGGAGCACGCTGGCACCGAACACTCCTGCTCTTGGCCTTGAGCTAAGATCAGCTCTTTGTAGAGCCATAAATGTGGACCTTGAACACCAGAGCTCTGCAGAGGGTAGAGCAATGATTAATGTTCTTGGAACAGCTTATGTCTTTGACAGCCTGGAGTGATTAGCACATGAATGTGCTGAAGAGATACTGTGTGTCCTGACACAGGCTCGAACACATCGAAAGGTTCTACAGAGACACAACAGCCACGCTGTATTTCCAAATCAACAGAACAAAATTAAGTGTGACTGCGGGAGGTGTTTATTTTGTTAAATTGCCCTTGAATCCCCTTTGGGACCTAATTTGGTATATTATCTATGTTGAGTATGAATATAATTATTATTGCTCCTATTAATGAGAATGAGAATAAAATACAAAGTGCTTAACATACATTATTTCTATTTTTTGCAGCAACACCGTGAGGTAGACATTATTATTCTTATTTTACAGGTGAAGATGACACAGGAAGTAGAACTAGGCAGTAAGTAGATCTAAAGTCTACATGTCTCTCCTTCTTCTCATGGATTCACGCCAAGCAACACAAAAAGCCATGGTCAGCTCCTGACAAGGGCGAGGCTGTAGGCTTGCATTCTTCCCAACTCCAGCAAGATAAAGGAGGTTTTCAGATTTCCTTCTATTTTCAAAAGTAGGAACCTACATGAGCATTTTCTCATTTCAAACATACCAAAAGGAATACTTTTTAAGGAATTCAAGAAAAGGTACAGTTCTAAGAATCTGCAGGAATAAGAGGAATGGACACTTTATAGCTGTCTAACCACCCAAAACATGCAAAGATTCCTAAACATCTGACCTGCTAGGTAGGAATAACATGCTCTTGTTACATTTTAGAAATGACACTGTGGCTGAATATAGTCCCGACTGCCAACAACACTGGCCCAAACCTCTTTGGTCATCAGAGAAATGCCCACATGAATGGATATACATATATGTTGCATATGTATGCACATGGTATGTGTGTTTAGTCGATCTTCATTATTGACAGATTCCATGTTTGAAAATTAGCTTACTTGTTAAAATTTATTTGTAACCCCAAAATTCATAGTCACGGCTCCTTGGTGGTCATTCACAGACAGGTGCAGTATGGTGAAACGACTGCGTCACCTCACATGCATGTATGTTCCCGAGCAACGCTCTGCCTTCGTTTTAGCTCTTGTGCTTTTCCTAGTGTCCTTTTCCTAGTCTATTTAGTGCCATGTTACTCACATTTTTGTGTTTTTTGTTGGCAATGTTGCTGTTTAAAACAGTCCTCAAGCATAATGCTGAAGTGCTGTCCCGTGTTCCTGAGAGCAAGAAGGCTGTGATGTGCCTTACAGAGAAAATACCTATGTTAGGTAAGCGTCCTTCAGGGGTGTGTTATAGATAGCGCTGTTGGCCATGATTTCAGTGTTAATGAATCAACACTATATATTAAATAATGTGTCTTTAGATAGGAACATGCATAAAACACAGTTATGTATTGATCAGTTGATAAAAGTATTGTGATAAGAGGCACAAAGGAACCTAACCTTATATTTCCCCAAGAACAGTGATTCAGAGTGGTTCAGTATTGACTAATGCAGTAAAGCAGAGACTTTATAGAATATAACTACTGTCAGTAACAAGAATCAACTGTATGTCTGTATGTATAAGTGCATATATATGTGTATGTATTTGTGCAGTGTCTTATCCTAATTCACTGAAAACTTAATTCAATATTATTCAGTGATGAGTGATACTTGGAGAAAACTTTTACCATTCAATAAGGTACATTTTTCTTAATTAGAGCTGAAAAGTCCTAGAATTGATCTTTTGACTAGCTAGCAATATTTTTGATCAGCAATAACTTGATTATAATAGCATGGTAGTGTTACTTAACTACTGCCTGGAAGAGTGGGAGTGTGTAGGCTATAATTTGTTTGTGAATATTACTGCAAAACATTTACTTGGAATATAACTACATTCCAAGCAACATTTTTACTCCAGAAGCCTGTCCAAGAGTTTGTTATCTTGTTAATAAATGGACTTTTGAACATAATATTCTGTCCATTTGTTATCTAGTTAATAAATGGACTTTAGAACATAATGTTTTGTTGAAATCTCTTTGCCCATGTACCCTTAAGTGACTTAGCAATACCCTTAAACACCAACTCAAGAGGACTGGGTCAGACCCTCCCCGAGACTAATACCTTGCTGGGAAAATTGAACCCAAGTCCTCCCATATCCACTCCCCTCCCTGCTACCATGCGAGGGAGGAACAAGACATTTGTCAGTTCATTTATCTGGCAGCAGCAGTTGCGTTCCAGCAGCTTCCCGGCATCTTCCTGTTCTGTTTTCCCAGATCCATAGTTTCAACACATCTTGAATCTGCAAAAGAAATCAAGTAAAAAGAAGCAATAAAAAAATAAGACAAAACTGTCATTTTTAATTTGATCATGTCCATGATTAAATTATTTCATAAAAAGCAGCATTTGTGATAGAAAGAAACCTGGACTGCGAAACAAAATATTATTTTCCTCTATGATGTTAATTAACTATGTCAACTACGCAAATGACTTAAGTAAGTCTGAATTTTCTTATCTGTACAGGCTGAGGTTGGATGAAGCACTCTTTAGAGTCTTTTTTAGGTCTAGTCTCTATGCTTCTAGCTGGACTAATGAGGGTAACCTTGAGGTTTCCCATATCATCTTGACATTAGAAAGACTTCTAATATGCTTTAGATCCTGAAAAATGAGTAAAAGAATATAACATATATTGAATCTAACAATAGTCCCATCCAGTCCTGTTTGGCTAAATACTATGTTAGTTTTTCTCCATGCATCTGTTAATTCATGCATTCAACAAATACCATTAAGCCCCTAATGTGTTGTAAGCACATAGTAGACAAGACATGGTGTCCATCTTTAAGCCAAACCAAGGTACATGGGCACTCTGAGTTTGATAAAAATTTGGTGCTCAAAGTAGGTTAATAATTGTATATCCTATCAAATTATACTCTTTAAAAATATGCTCAACATTTGAAAAACTGAGAAACCAAAGAGAAAAATTTTTTTTAATTTAACTCAAAGGTATAGAACTAATTTATATTTTACCAACTATATAAGGAATTGTGTGTGGCAAAACTGTCCCGCGCCAACCCCGAAGCCCCTGGTTCATCCCAGAATGTCTCTCCTAGAGATTACAACCTTTTTTTCTTTGAGTAATCAATTATCAATTGAAATTCAAAATTTTGTCCTGACTGAATTTTATTTTTTGGAGAGAGCAAAATCTTCCAGACATCTAATCTGCTACATAAAGAATTATGTACTTCCTTTGATTAGATTTGATACCATCTCCTACATAAATCAATGTTTGGCAAAGCAAATCATATTTTCCCATTAGCTTACATTATAATGTCAAACCATTTGTTTACTTATAAATTAATCTACAATTTGGAGCCTCATTATCTCCATTTTGGGGACTTCTCCCCCACATATTCTCTGCACCAACAAACACTATGGTGTTCCAAATTTAAGATTGCTTTTGGTGAATGTTTTTGTAAACTAAAGAACTTTTTAGTAGTAAAAAATAATTTCTGTCCCTAAATCATCAGTTCTGTACTTCAGATTTTTCTTAACTTATAGTTTACTAATTTAGGACATTCCTATAAATATATGGCTTTGATAAATAATATTTCCTGGGAGTCTTGAAATATAGGGGTTATGATTTCACAATAAAAGTATTCTAATCACTTAGAATGTCAGGTATGGGAGAATAAGACCACATATCTCTGTAATTTTGCTTAATGAAATAAAATTAATAAAATAAAAGTTTTCTTAATAGTCAACATATGTTAATTTTCTTGCAAAATAAAATAGATGAGTTCTTTATAGAAATAGTGCTTTTATGACTTATTTTTATCATTTAGTCTGCTAATTGGGAATAAAGCACTATGGAGTTCACTGTGAATCCAAATCTACAATTCCTCCTTAGATCTACCTAAACAGAGGACAAATTAATATTTCTTTTTAAGTTTTTACTCTTCATAGAAGGGAAATTGTTTTCAGTATATTTCTAGAAGCAGTCTAAAGAAAATAAGAGTTTGCTAAATAATTTAGCTGATTTTTCCTGCTTCCGGAAGTCAAAATTTTAAATTGAGTCACTTAGTGTGACCTTATATTATCTTAAAACTCAATCATAATTAAGTTGCTTTTCTAAACTTCATAGGAGAGCCCGTTCTTACAATGAGAACTTTGCCTTTTTTTTTTTTTTAAAGATGACCGGTAAGGGGATCTCAACCCTTGGCCTGGTGCTGTCAGCACCACACTCAGCCAGTGAGCCAACCGGCCATCCCTATATAGGATCCGAACCCGCGGCCTTGGTGCTATCAGCACCGCACTCTACCGAGTGAGCCACAGGCCGGCCCAGAACTTTGCCTTTTAATACTGTGTTCAAATGTATGTTAGAGAAGTAGGAAAGATAAGAATCACTATTACAAGCTATTCATCAACTAAGAATGCATCTATTCTTCAGATTGTTTAGGTGTGGCTGAAATTTAAATGATTTCCTCACCGAAATAAAATTTTAAGTACATAGAGTGAGTAATCTTTGACTTTTATTATGTTGAGTCAACAGAGTGTAAGAGTAACTTTCACTAATTTTTTTGATCCTCCTCAAGAACATCAGAGAATTTGGGGAGAAAATATCATTAGAAAGACCATGCATACATATGGATGCTAAGTATTTTATATCTTTGCTTTCAGCTTGTTATTTTATGATGACAAGATATTAGCGAGAAGTATCTGTGTTTCACTTTGAGTCTTACTGCAACATGTTCGAGAATGTTAAATTTTGATGAAGAAAATGAGGAACAATATTTAATAATAAAAACTACTATTTATTGCTGTTAAATAGACATTATGCTCAGCATTTTATGTAAGCCATGAATTTATTCAATCATAGTGGTGATGATGATGATGACAACAGCTAACATTGTTAGGCACCCATTATGTGCCCAGAGATACAATAGTGAACAGATGGGACACAGTTCCTGACCTTATGAAGCTGAAGGCTAGTGATGAGGTGTACACAAATCAGTAGTTATGACATAATGTGACGAGGGCTGTGACGGGAGAAGTATAGGGTACTGTAGAAGCACACTGGAGGAATATCTGGTCCAGACTTTATTGGGGCAGAAAAACAAGGTGTATATTACACAATGGATGAATTTGTATAAAAACAAGCCTAAAAGAATGGGTTGGCCACATAAAGAAGGCCAAGCGTATTTCCAGAAGAGGAATGAGCATGAAGAAACACTTAGAAGGTAGAAAGTGTATGACACTTTGAAAGGAATGAAAAACATCTCCCAGTTAAGAGCTTACAAGAAGTCTTACTCAGTGAAATAAGGCAAGGAAAAGAAGTAAAAGATCCACGGATTGGAAAAGAAGTAATAAAACTATCACTATTTGCAGACAGTATGATTTTCTACATAGAAAGCTCAAGGAATGCACAAAACAGCTCTTAGAACTAATACGTGAGTTTAACAAAGTCATAGGCTATAAAGCCAACACTAAAAAATCAATCATATTTCCATACACTATCAATGAACAATTGGAAGTAAAATTTTTAAAAGTGCCATTTAAAAATAGCTTCAAAAAATAAAATACTCAGGTATATATATATAACAAAATATTTGCAGAATCTGCATGCTGAAATACTCATCAATGAACTCAAAGAAGAACCAAATGGTGAGATATATTGTGTTCAAGTATTAGAAGACTGAATATTGTTAAGATGTTAATTCTCTTCATATTAATCTGTAGCTTTATTACAATCCCAATAAAAATTCCAGCAGAACTCTTTCTAGTTATTGACAGTATGATTCTAAAATTTGTATGGAAAGTCAAAGGAACTAGAATAGACAAAATGATTTTGAAAAAGAAAAACAAATTTTGGAGACTCACAACCTTTAAGACTTACTACAAAGTCATGATGACCGAGAGAATGTGATCTTTGCAAGATGATCGATACATAGATCAATGAATAGAATAGAGAGCAGAAGTAGACTTATGTGAATATGTCCAATTCATTTTTTGACAAATATGCAAAGATAGTTCAATGGAGGAAACATAGGTTTTTCAATAAATGGTTCTAGGACAATTGAATATACACAAACCTTTAAGACTTACTACAAAGTCATGATGACCGAGAGAATGTGATCTTTGCAAGATGATCGATACATAGAACAATGAATAGAATAGAGAGCAGAAGTAGACTTATGTGAATATGTCCAATTTATTTTTTGACAAATATGCAAAGCTAGTTCAATGGAGGAAACATAGGTTTTTCAATAAATGGTTCTAGGACAATTGAATATACACATGAAAACAAGAATGTCAATATACATATTCATACTGGAGAGGAAAGAGGGGAGGGGCAGGAAAACAGGGAGAGGCTGGCCAACCAGTACAAAATTCAATTAGATAGGAGGAATAAGTTCTGGTGTTCCATTGCACCATAGGGTGACTGTGGTTAACAGTCAAGTTTTGTATATTACATAGTAGCTAGAGGAGAGGTTTTTGAGTGTTTTCGCCACAAAGAAATGTAAATGTATGAGGTGATTGATACATTAACTACCCTGACCTGATTATTATACAACATACATATGTATCAAAATATCAGATTGTACTCTATAAGTATGTACAATTACAATGTATAAGTTAAAATAATAATAATAAAAGGAGATAATATCAGTGGTTACCAGGACTTCAGGGTGGGCAGGGGATTTGCCTACAAAGGGGCAGTGTGGGGGAATTTTTTTGGAGAAAGGGAACTGCCTTGTATTTTGATTGATGTGGTTGTTGTATCACTCTATGAATATGTCAAAGCTCACAGAACTGTACACCAAAAGGGATTTTATCATACGGAAATTTAAGAGTAAGTTTTAAAAATAGTGGGAGATGGCTGGCCGGTTAGATCAGTTGGTTAGAGGGCGGTGATAGAACACCAAGGGCAGGGGTCAGATCCCCTTACCCCCCAGCCTCCATAAAAAGAAAAAAATAAAAACAGTGAGAGATCACAAAATAAAATAAAATACATTCTAAAAATGCTCAAAGATCTTCATTCTGTAAAAATGATCAAAGTGCCTAAACAAAAACAGAAAATTTCAAAATACAGGTGGGGAATTTGCGAGCAATGATGAAGTCAATGTGCACAGGACGGCAGTTATGTCCCCTAAGGGTTGTTCCCAGATGTGAACAGCCCATGGCCTTCGTCCCCGCAGCCCCGCGGTCCCGTGGGGGCGCAGTACTCGCAGCGACCACTGGGGGCGGCAGGGAGCTGCCCGGAGCCTACGGTCGAACCCATCGCGACCTCCTGCCCGCCTTTGGAATTTTTTCGGAGGGCACCCTTGCACTTCTGGGTCACTTCCTTTGTTTAACTCACTCGTGTTGTGGGTGGCAGATAGAGGGGGCGATGTGACCGCAGAAGCGTTCCAAGTGGGTGCTTGACGCTGCAGAAGCTTGGGGTGCCCGCCTGGGCCCGGGAGCCCGCGCGTGGCAGTGGCCTGGGTCCGGGCCTGTGTGCAGGGCGGATGACGGAGTGGGGGGCGAGCTTTCCGCGGAGCGCGGGCCTCTGCTCAGGCTTCCAGCCCTCTCGGTGCCTGCCGACGGGAAACCAGAGACGTGGGAGGGGACGGAAACCCGAACAGCACAGACGGGACCTTGCAGAGTGTGGCGGGACGCCTGGGGCTGAAGGAGGTCGAGGCAGAGCAGAGAGAGGCCGAGCCCCGCAGGCGAGGACGAAGTAGCGGCCGGAGTGTCGCCGCGGACGCCAGCCCGTTCCTACCTCACTTCTCTCTCCTGTGTTCTCTTCTCATTGGCGTTCTTCACGCCACTCCTCAGCCCGCCTTTCCCCTCCTCTTGTGCTTTTGGTCTCTCCTGCCTTCCTCTGCCCTCTCACAGCCCTCAGCAGAGTGACTTGTATTTACTGCATGGGACAGAGAGGGGGCCGCAGGAGTGGAGGATGATGTATCAGTTTTCCAGAGCTGCCATAACGAATCATCACAGACTGGATGGCTTAAAAGAGCACAGATTTATTCTCACAGTTCTGGAGGCCAAAAGTCTGAAGTCCAGGTGTCAGAATCCTTCCTCCCTCTCCCAGCTTCTGGAGGCTTCAGCTGTTCCTTGGGCTGTGGCTGTCTAACTCCAGTCACGGTCTTCCTCTTCCTACGGCCTTCTCTTCTCTCTGTGTGTCAACTCCTGTGCAGTGGCGACTGGCTGACAGTTTATAGCCGTGAATAATTTATCCAGGGCCCACCTGGATAATCTCATCTTAAGATCCTTAACTTAGTTACAACTGCAAAAACTCTTTTCCCAAATAAGGTCATATTCATAGGTTCTGAGGGTTAGGATGTATCTTTTTGGGGGGACACCATTCAATTCATTACAAATGAGATTCCTGCCTCCAGGTAACATTCAGTTCTTCTGTTCTCACTCACTCAGTAAGCCAAGTAGTTGTTGGTGATGACCTTAGCATCACACCGGAATAGAACAAGTGAGAACTAAATAAATACAATTCCTGGAACTGACAATCCAGTTGGAAAGTCACAATAAATTCTCAAAAAACAAAACAAAACAAAAACAGAGGAAAATTAAAGAATATAATAGTTCAGTAACGTCATAATGTAAATGCAATTAAAAGCAATCCACTCAGAGAAGCAAGAACAGCATATGTCTCATGATCAAAGAACAATTAAACCCATGACACGATAGAAAAATGGGCAAAGGATATGAACAGAGAGTTCATATAAAAAGATATAGATATGAAATGTTCCAAGAGATGCTGAAGCTCACTCACAATAAGAGAATTGCAAACTAAAACTATTTTGAGATATACACCATTGCTTATCTATTAGGTGGCCAAAATCCAAGCTTTTGATAAGACTCTTTGCAAGGCTGTGGTGAAACGGCCCTTCCATACATTGCTCATGAAGCGTGGATGGGTACAACGCTTACACAGGCAATTTATGATATGTATAAATTCATCTATAAAATATGGTGAAGTATATATTCTTTGGCCCAGCATGCCTACTTCTAGGATTTTATTTTACAGAGATTTTATATTACAGGTGAACAATCTATGTTGAAATTATTCTATATAGCCTTGCCTTATAGTGCAGAATATTGGAAATAAACCAAAGGTTTTGCAGTAGGAGGCTGGGGTTATGACTGTTGGTGAAGGGAGAGAGTGCCATGGGCTAGATACCTCCCCATGGTGGTCCCAGGACTCAAGCACCCCCTCTGTTGCCCCTGTCTGTCACTCTTCTCAAACAGCAATCATCATCTGACCAAGTAAGTGCTTCTCTGCAGCCCAACTCTGTCCCTGACCTCAGCTGCTACAACAGCCTTTAGCATTATCATGCAAAGGGCTGAGAAACACCCTCCTTAAACCTTTAGGTCCATAGCTAAGGAGCATATTGAATCACATGCCCACCCTTATCCAAGGCTGTCCCATCAGGCTGACATAAACAGGCAGGACCCACATCTACCACAGCCAATAAAGCTATTCAGTTCTCCAGGGGCTGCAGAAACAAACATGTGGTTACTCAGCAAGACTCAATGATGACCTTCTGGCACTTGGTATCAAAGATACTGATAAGCCCTGGAAATACAGGTACATGCACACATGCACACTCACTCACCCTGAAGTCCAGCCCATTAGGAATTGATTTGCCAGGAAAGGGCTCGTCATTACCCCCATTTCAATGTATTTGTGTTCTCAGACTCTGAGTCCACCTTTCCTGGAGTGGAAATAGAGGATAATGAAGAAGGCAAAGGATAAGAATTTAGACGATTCAGCTTTTTAGGACTGACTAGCCATAAAACCTTGGGTGATCATTTAATTTCTTTGAAATTCCATTTCTCATCAACAAAATAAAAAGAAGTATTATCTGCCAAATCAGTCAGCTTTTGCTGCCCAACAAACTACCCCAAAACTTAGTGGCTTAAAACACCATCAATTAATTTTGTGCACAATTCTGCAGGCCACCAATTTGAACTGAGCTCAACTGTGTGGTTCTGGTGTCATTTAGGATATCTCGCACATCTTCAGTTAGTGGCCAGGTTGGCTGGTGGCCAGCTGGTCTCAGATGGCTTCAGTGGGACAGATGATCTCTGCTCCATGTGGTCTCTCTCCTCTGGCAGGCTAGCTCAGACTATGTCAAGGTGGAAGTAGGGTCCTGAGAGAGAGTGGAAGCTGATAAGGCTCCTAGAGGCCTATGTTTGGTGTTATGGACTGAATTGTGTCACCCCAAAATTCATATGTTAAAACCTTAACTCCCACTGTGACTGTATTTGAAGATAAGGTGTATAAGGAGTTAATAAAGGCTAAATGAGGTCATAAGAGTGGGGCCTTGATCAGATAGGACTGGTGTCCTTATGATAAGAGGAAGAGACATCAGAGTTCTCTCAACACACACACAGGAAGGCCATGTGAGGACACTGTGAGAAGGCAGCCATCTGCAAGCCAGGAAGAGAGGCCTCACCAGAAAACGGTCCTGATGGCACTTTGAGCTTGGACTTTTTGCCTCTAGAACTGTGAGAAATACATTTCTGTTGCTTAAGCCACACAGTCTGTAATATTTTGTTATGGTAGCCTGTGCTGAAGAATAAGCTTAGAGTTGGTGTAATATCACATTCTATTGGCCAAAGCAAGTCATGGGACTAGCCCACGGACAAAGGGTTAGGAAATAGACTTTGCATCTTGATAAGGAGCTGCAAAGTCACATAGCAAAGAGTTGTGGATATAGGAATAATATTCTAACATGTCTGCCACACACAGTTTTTGTGTGTATCACATAAAATCACAGATATGAAAATGCTTCCCAAAGCACTTATAAAACCCTGTAGAATGTTGACTATGATCAGCTCTCCATTCTGTTTTGTGGCAGTGCTGACTATTTCTTAGCTACTTGGCAAGGTGGAGTGGCTCTGTAGATACTTCTGTGTGGCACATTTCCCCCAGGGAGTTTGTAGAAGTTGTTGCTTGGTGAATGAAGTCCTGTAATTCTTATGATTAACCAGAGAGATAGTCATGGCTAAGATGGCAACACTGAAAATAAATATTTGAATGAGTGTCTCACTCCATGAGTTCAGGAACAGGAAGTTTGATGGCCAGATGAATAGAAGGAAGGAAGGATGCAAATCAGGTTGGATTTAGTGAGTTTGTCCTCCACACTCACCACTTCCCCGAGAGACCAGGGAAAAAGTAAGCTGCTGACTTAAGAAAGGCAGCGCCTGGGTGAGCAGATCTGTAGCTGCAGCACTGGACTCTTTCCCCACTGAAAGAGCTGCCTGTGGGTCCTAAAACTGTGCCTGAGTTCATGAGCCTTCCTCCATGACAGACTGACTGCCCAGGGAAGAGCTCATTATCATCTCCTTCGTTATCTTCTGTCCTCCAACAGAACTTACAAGCAGAACCCCCATTGACAGTTGTGATAGAGAGAGGTCATTCTGTAAGAACAGAGGAACTGGCCAGTCAGTGCTTCTGCCCCAACTGAGAACAAGCTAAATTACACAGCACAGCATGCTTCAGTATTCTCCCACCGGCCAGGCTGGACATGGCACTCTGGCTTTGGGGTGGAGGCATACTGGTCCCCAGGAAGTGAATCTGTGTGCTGCGGGAAGTTGAAGAGGTTGAGAGGAGAGAGGATGGGGAATGGAGCTTGCTGAAGAGAAGAATCCCAGTTTGGGCATGACTCGAGGATCTCTGGGGAAATCCCGCATCCCCGCTGGTGCTGCTGTGACCACTCTGGAACTCTGCAAACTTGAGGAGTTAAGAGGCGGAACCTTACACTCTGCTGGTGGTCTCCCCTACTTATTGGTTCAAGTATATGTTGGTCCAGAAACGAAGAGGGTAAGTTGCTCAGGATTGGGAGCCTCATTAACACCTTCAGGTAACTAATACTACCTTAGATGTAATTAATTAATCAAAATATCCTGAACTGTTCTCGAATGATTCAACATCAGTCTTCAAACTATTATTGTTCTTGTTATACTGTATTGCAGTGCAAACTTAAGATCCAGTTTTCTTTCTGTATCTGCAATTTAATTCATTGCCTAGTATCTAATAGGCACATTGAATAATTAAAAGAATGAATAAACTCAATAAATATTTGATGAATAAATAAATAAATGAATATATGAATGACATAGCCAGAGCTTAAACTAGTGATGTGTGTGAAGCACTAACGACATCTTTGTCTTCTTTATTTTTTGTCCCAAGGTCCTTGTACAGGGGCTTGTGTGTACTATGTACTCAATAAATAGCTGTTGAATTGCACTGAAATAATAAATCCCCTAAGTTAAATATTACGTTACGAAAATAAAACAAAGTATCCCCACAATTAAAGGGTGCAATGGGTAAAATTCTACCTTTCGTTCCTGAGAAGCCCTAGCTCTATGCCCCTGTAGACTGAGAAGAACTGACATCCCTCCAAATACTCTCTAGTGCCTGTAGTCTTCACTATGCCGGGGTAAGCAGCAGCCATAGCCCCCTCTTCTGATTACATCCAACCAGGAAAGGTGTGGAATGCCAGGATGCACTCTGTGCCTGTTGGGATCCTCATTAGGCTGCTTCTCCTGCTCTGTGGCTGCCTATGCTCCCCCTGCCTCAACCTCTTCATGTAATCCTTGAGAACTAGTCTCATTGTAAAAGAAATTTTTACACTGATTGAAAGCAGCTACCTTCAATCAAAACACACCCTTCTGCAAATTCAGCCTGAGACAGAATTCCTGCAACCCTCCAGGGAACTGCCAAGGAGCTACCTGAGGCCTGCCTTGAATTCTCACCATCACTGATTCTGCAAAGTCGTCCCAACGTAAAATCCCCATGCACTGCCTGAAAGAGTACAGCTTGAGAAAACAGTGAGGATTGTGAGCATGAAGCAGCTTCCTCACCCTTCTGCTGTCTCTAGCATCAGAAATGCAGGGAGGACAGCCATTCCCAGGGCTTTGGAGATTTTGTTGTTGACAAAATTGTGTCCCCATAAGTACCCTAAGCCTTGCCTAGGCACCCCTGAAATCTACCACTGCATTTCCTCTCTGAGTACCTGCCTTGTTGTTTCTCTATTTCACCTCCTTTGGTGGATCTGGCAACACTTTAAATGCACTCACGAAATAATCCCAGGCTCAGGATGCATTCTTATACATAAAAATGACAGCACAGACTCTCAGTCTCCTTCTTTGTCATCCCAGGGCCTGGACCTGTGGTCCTCTCTTTCTTTGTCTCCTGAACCCTCTCCTGTGTCACCTATCCTTGAGCAAAGAAAACCACAGTTTTCTAAAAAGCAGACTTCTTGATATTCCTAGGAAATGCAGGCTTCAAATTCCAGATAATTTTAAAAAGAAACCACTGAAATAATTCCTTCAGGTCAACTTCAACCCATTACTCAGGAGTAAGAATTAAAACAGCTGGTATTGCTGAGGGCTTCTTCCAAGCGTGTAGTTTCTCTCTGGGAGATACACTTTTAAGTTCAAGCAAATGGCATGAGCAGTGTTATCACCTCCATTTACTGACAAGGGAAAGGAGCCAGAGAGGCTAGGTAACTCCACTTGTGTTCTTTTTACATAGTTATGATTGCTCAAGCAGCAGACGTGTCCTCAGAATCAACAAAAGTCTACAAAGAAAGGGCATCTTTAAAGAGGCTCACCAGGCTCCCGGTGCCTTGGAAAACCTGATCCGTAGGAGGATTTCTAGGCGGGGGGTGGGGATTTGTTCCAAGATCTGGAGGCAGAAGAGAGAATGGTGGTCAATGAACTGAAAAGAGCCTGCTTTGGCTGGATTGAAGAGCAGGTAGAGAGATGGAAGGGAGAGAGAAAGCTGGAGAAATGGGCAGAGCTGGACCAAGTAGGGTCCTTATGGCACTTTCAATGATTTTGAACTTTATCTTGAGGGTATTGTCTCATAAGAGGGTGTTAAACAGAGGAAGGAGAAGTTGTGAAACTGATGTAGCCCAGCCTGCAGAAATACAAATTTCCTCTCCATATTATATTAACCCAGCAATGTTTCCTATGACATTTTCATCCATGAGGTTCAAAGCATTTAGTGATTAGTGCTTTAGTGCCCATTGGCACACAGTTCCCAGTTCCAAAGGGTGGATTTCCAGCAACTTCCACTGATGCTACACCTCAGTGACTTCTCTACTAATCAGTGGGTCATGGCTGTGCCCTTTCCAATAAGGCTTGAGAGGATCTTCCTTGAGCACTCTAGCTCAGCTCTAGAGGTAGTGGCTGCTCAGTCTCATCTAGTTCTATGTTCTTTAGGGTCCCTTTGCTTCTTATTAGCCAATTCCTCATTGCTCCAATACCTCTTATGGGTAATAGTTCTTTATATTAAATACTCCATGTTCAGATTATTCACAACCATTAGAAATTCCTCTCCTTTCCCCAGTGTAGAAAAGATTGTGGCCCTACTAAGAGCTACATGCTAGCTGCTTGTTCTATCTAAAGAGTCCATTTCCTTGTAGATTAACCAGGAGTTCACAAAGGTACATAGAGAATGGGCATGGATCCTAGGATTTCCCTGAGCTGCACAATTAGGAGGGCAGGAAGACAGATCACATCCATGTAATACGGTAGGTGGTGGTGGGCACCACAGGCTTGAATCTACTGCTCACAGATGTGTCCCAGCAGACTGATTAGCTCTACTTGGGAGAAGAAGGCCCATGACGGTATAGTGGGAAGAGACTCTTGAGTCTTGAAGGTTGACCAAAGGTTTGCAGGCAGGTGGTTGGGAAAGAATATGCCAAACAGAGGCCACAGGATAGATGGAGTCTGCTGACATGACAAGGCACAACCATGCTCTGGGAGTTCTCAGTCACATGGAATGGCTGGACATAGGTGGTAGCCCTTGTGAAGGGATTTGGCTTTATCCTGTAGGGTTTTAACTGGAGTATGGAGTAAAGTTAAGAAATGATTGTCTCTAGGCCCCTCGGCCTGGAGGGGATGAATTCCTGACCTAGGACAATATCAATGGGAATAGAAAAATCAAATTTAAGCAAGAGTAGATAATCAGGTGGACTGCAGGATTTTGGGCCCTTGAGAGCTAGTTATGAGAAACAAATGAAATAATAAATGTGAAAGTACACTTTTTGAATGCTGATATACTATAGTAAGATATCTTTTCCACAATATGACTCAGAACATGAATAATGAGCCTCAATGTTCCTATAGAGCAGGATTGCCCCAATTGTTGGGCCAAATGACAATACGGGGGTAGCATTTATACCACAGTTTATATTTCTTCTCCTTTTCTCCCATCTCCTCACTTAACAATCAGTACCTGACAGCTGGTGCCTTTTGTTTTAAAGTAAACAATGGATGTTTACATGCGTTAACTTTTACAACCAGTTGCTCAAAATAGCAGAGTACTAAAAGAGAGTTTTAAAGCTGGAATATAAACTCTATTCCCTCATTTTGCAGGAGAGTACACTGACAGGCAAATCATCTAAGACTTATGCAAAGCAAGTCAGAGAGAGGACTGTCATCAGGTGTCTTGGAAAACAGCAGGAGCTTTCTGCTGCCATCCTTGTAGGGTATGAATCAATGGTTATGCTTATTGATTGGAAAGAAATTTATAATCCAGTATACTTGTAACTCAAGGAAAATCCCTTCAAAAAAGGGATGGGGAGGTCCCATATTCCCTACTCAACCAGCAAGTCAGTGTCTCTGCTCAGGTACAGGGATCTTCAGCTTCTCTCACCTGAACCTTTCTAGCTTTAGGGCCAGAAATGTTCAACTCCTGGGTAAACAGTCTTGTTCCACACTTCATGAATTAAGCATTCCATTCATGGATCTCACTATTGCGAGAGGTTATGACAACAACTTTGATATGGTCATTTTGAGTCCATCATTGCATCTGCACACAATTTGGTTTGGAAGAATGGTTGAATTCCTTGCTTTGAATACCCAGAAGGTTGGCTTATATTCTGCTGTGAGTCTTGTTTATCATGGTCTATAGCTATCACCATTTCTATACAAATGGTCACTGTCCTAAGGCAAGGCCTGTGCACTTAACTTACATTCTATCCCCTTAGTGACAACCTTCGGTCATCACAAACACTATCCATCCCATGTTCCAAATCTGTAGGCCCATTTTCTGATAAAGTGGTTGGCAATATGCTGTGCCTGCAGGAGGCTGGGGATGGCCCACGGGCCTCCTGCACCCTGTCTTCCATGTCCCTGAATCCCCCATCCCTGAGTCCCCTGGGAAAGCATGTGGGATGGCTGGGAGGTAAGGTGAGAATGGGACTGGAGAGAACAGGTGAAAAGACCCATGTTGGAGTGTGACAGCCAGCTTATTAATGACGAAGTTTGCCTTGAGTTCCACGCTGGTTTCCAGTCTTTGGTACTTGTATGTTGGCATGCAAGTGTATAAAATATCTCTGGTCCCACTTTCTAGTTGTCAATGAGATAAACTCAAATTTATTCAAAGAAAGAATCTCCTAAATTTTTGTATAGTTATAAAAAAATACTTCAGGAATAAAATACACATTAAAAAATCAGTTTCCCTTACTATATCTATAAAGTTAGCTCTTTGTGTGCTTGTTTCTAGTCTTTTCAGCTAGGGAAAAATAATATTCTCTCTCTTTTTTCTATAAAAATCCCTTGTGGTCACTGAATATTAGTGTCCATTCACTTCTTCCTTTCTGGTTTACCTTTTATTTGAAATTCTTTCTGCTCATATTTATCATTTATTTATCTCAAGGCACCAATTTTTTCTTTTTTGCACCTCAGGATAAAACCTATTCTTGACAAAGCTTTTGCCAATGCTACTGCTCATTAGGTTTTTTAATTCCCTACTAAGGACTCGGCAAGATCAGAGTTGCTGGGTTCACTTGTTTCAAAGCAGAAAAAATATTTCCAGGTGTTTACTGAAGCAGAATTCTCTAACTGCATATGCAAAATTGAGTTTATGCTCTTGAAATGCAAGCCAGAATGGGATGAACAATAGAAGTACAAACACAAAGGGACATTCAGGTGACCTGTAATATGAGTCACTGCTCAGCCACCGACTTTGCAAGGAGAGTCACTGAGGCAAAAACCACATTGTGTATATAATTACTGTGGTTATGAAAATATTTAGCAAACACACCAGTAGATTTTTGTCCCTTTTTATATCATTTGAAAGCATGGTATTAAAATTTCTTTAATGGTTTCTAAATTTGTAATTGGAATTTCATTTGTAAAGGGGTTTAAAGAAAACAAAAATTTCTAATCTAATTAACTCCAAATTTAATTCAACATCATTTTCCTTTTATTTACTATAAATTATCTTCAGGTTTAAACATTTTTTAAATCTGTATATGTTATGAGAACGTAAAATCTATGTAAAGTAAATACATCCCTTCAAGACACTTCATCAAATTATCTCTTCTTTTTTTTTTTTTTTTGTCTTTTGTCTTTTTCCGTGTCCGGCAACGGATCGCAACCCTCAGTGTTGCCCCCGTACCGGACCGGGGACCGGCAACGGGATTGCAACCCTCGGTGTTGCTCCCGTGCCTAGCTCAGCCAGTGAGCGGGAACCGGTCTGTATGTGGGATCCGAAGCCTTGGGCGGGAGCCCCGCCGCGCTTCCCAAGCAGCGCACTTATCCAGTGCGCCACCGGGCCGGCCCCCAAATTATCTCTTCTTATTCATGATCTTTTTATCCCACCAATTTTGCTTGGTTTCTGATTTCACCGAGTTGGGATTAAATCAGTGTATTCCTCCCTCTGCATAATTTAGAACTGCTTTAAAACGATGTAATTACAAACCTCAATGGCTGATTGTGAATTGCATCTACTGTCATAATTGCCATTACCATGGGTTTTAAATTCTTTCAGAACAGTTGGGTAAAGATGTCATGTTAATACGTTCCACTACTATATGTATGCTATTGATTGTTTGCAGCAATTGTAGACTTGGATGAAATCCAAAACTAGACACAGAACCTGGGAAAATACAAATGTCTTGTAAATTTAAAGGAACGTTTAAGAAAAAAAGTTCTTTAATAAAACTAGATGAAAGAGTTAGTATAAGATTTTAAAATTACACAATTGCAGACAATTTTATAAATGGGTACAGTGCTAGTCTATTCGTCTTCCTGAGTGAGGGAGAGAACAATTTCGATAGTTACCTACTCTAATTTTGATTATCTTATGAAGGGTTTCCAAAGCCTTGTTTGACAATATCTGCTGTATTTACTCCTACTGCTCTGCCAGCCCCAAATCCCCTTTCTTAATATAAACTTCTTGACTCCAAGTTCTCAGCTCCCACTTATTCATTTGAATCTAGAGATGGTAGGCCCATTTAAAATTAATGTAAAGTCTTCCTCATCGAGGAAGCCCACTCTGATGAAACTTTGGTCACATACTTTCCAGTTCTAAATACACAACAACAAAGTCTTAAAAAAACAAAACACCAAAAAACTCTCTCTTTTAATGTAAAGTGTTCATAATCCTCATGTAAACAATTTCCTTTAGAGTGAAGTCTTTGGTATGTGGTTACACGTATCAAATGGTTGGCTCTATCATTTTGCCGGTACCCAAGCTTGATTCACTAATTTAAATTCATTTTAGCCCTCTTCTTCAAATTTCTTTAAACAATTGACATGATTTACTATTTTATAAATTACTAATTCAAAAGAAACAAAAACAGCCTCTAATCAAGTTCTTGCTTGTTGCTATCTAAAAAGGTATACACTTTGATCAACATAATTTCCCTGCTATGCATTTCTGGATGTTTAAAAATGAACTGAATTGTGGTGGGAAAAGATCCCAGTGCCTCTTAATGACTACAATAACTCTCTTGTAATTTGTTGAAAGCAAGTGGTATTCATTTACCCTTTTTCTTGAAGTTCATAATAAAAGCAAACAGGTAGATTTTTGTTAAGAATCTTCAGGTTGGTAGATCTAAAGGCTTTGAAACTAGATAAATGCATACTTCAGACCAAAGAAATAAGCTTTTGAAGTAAATGGGTGGGAGAAAAGCCAGCTTTGCACAAACCAAGAGCTCAGTCCATTTGTTTGAGTATTTTCAGACAATTGTACTCAGTAAGGTTAACAATGATACCGAAAAGGATGTATTACTAGCACTGTGAAAATGCACTGAAGTGAAATAAAAGGAGAGTTTAGGAATAATGAAGTGGTACCTCCTCCTCCCATGAATTTGGTTAGTAAATAGGAATATGTGGCTAACTGGTTCCAGTCCAATTGTTGCTGGTTTCTAGAAATGTCCTCTTCCCTGAAGCTTTCCAACGGTAGCCGTTATGCCGTGTGACAAATGATTAACTCTGTCACCTCGGACTTTGCATGCTCGCTTGTAAGGATGATGGGGTTCAGTCTTGGAACGGAAAAAATACAGAAGTCACCTTAAGTCTTACAGTGCAAGTTTAATCGTCCACACGAAAACAGGCGCCACAGTTCTGTGGTTCCACATCAAAAGCAAAACTGCCTTGCTTTAAAATCCTTTTACTTGAGAAGGCCTCTTCTCTCCCCAGCCCTCACTTAAGGTGTAAGTCTACGGAAGTACCCCTAGACTTCATTTCCCAGGCATTGAAAACAGCACTGGGATTTGCCTCCCTCCTCTGATAGGGCAGAGGAGATCAAGATGAGCTACACCTTTGAGACAAGGGCCCTTTCTCACTCACACAGGTGACATGAGCCAGGGGCGAGGCCCCAGCATAGCTTTTTGAAGAAAATAATTGTGCCAACCTCCTCAGTGGCAGGTATCTTCTCCTACCACAAATAAATATTTAATGCATCCTTGAGTCATGAAATATTGGAAACTCAGTTGAAAAATAAAACCGTGGAGGCACTGTGCGAATACTCCGAACTTGGCGGGATGAGACACCAAGTACACGGGCGGGTCGGAATTCTCGGGTTTGGAACTCGGGGTTGGGGACTGAGGTGGGCAGAGAGACAGTCCTGCGGCGCTCGGGCTACTGCTTGTCCTCGTGGGGGTCCCCAGGGAAGTCCGCCTCCTCCGGAGACCCGACCCCCTCCGGGAGCAGCGTGGCGCGCACTTTCCTCTTCTCCTTAAAGCGGCCTGAGCGTGAGATCTTCAAATTGCGGCGGCTGTTGCCCGACTTCTCCGCGCACGGCTTGTCTGGCTTGTGGGGTTCTGCGGCGTCCCCGAGGAGACTGGGGTGCTGGTTCTCCCGGGAGCTGCCAGGCGGCGCGGGCTCGCCGGGGGCGGGCTGGGCCGGAGGCTGCGCCCCCGCGGTGGCTTCCTTGCTCTTCTTCCTGCTGTGGGTTAGCGACTTCCACCAGGGGCCCGAGCTGCCCGTGCCGCCGCCGTCTGCCATGGCCGGCCGGCCCGGGGGCCCGGGGCGCTCGCGTGGGGAAGAGCCTCGCGGCGGCCGCCCCTGTCCCCGCGGGGTCTCCGGCTGTCACTCCACCCGTCTCCGGCTTCCCTCACCCGGGCTGCGGGAAGAAAGCAAAACTCGGTTACTGGGTTGGTCGAAGTCACGTACCCTCAAAGCCATTCGCCCTGCTCCCGGCCCGGCAGCGGTCGGGCCCGGGTCAGGGAGCCCGGAGCCAGGGGCCGCGCAGCCCCCAGCGGGCCCCACTCTGCCCCCGAGGGTGCCGGCGGACCAGTGGCCTCAGAGGCGCCACCGCCCAATCTCGAGGCGGAGTCTTGAACTCGCTGGCCTCAACCTTTGCCCTGCCTCCAGGGGTATCGCGGTGAACAGCGCGCCAGGGGCACCCCGAGGAGGTTCTCGGCCATGTGCATCAGCCCAGCTCGCGGGGGAAAATGGCCTGGCCTGTCGGCACGGTGACTGTACACGGACGCCCGAGGGTGACCTGCCCAGCCCACAACGGCCTTCCTTGGATGAGCACCTGGGAGGAGGGCGCTCGGAACCAAGTGCGTCCCCACTCTACGTGAGCAACGAGTCACGAAGTGTCCTTCAACGGTGTTCCCCCATAGACTTTCGTGCCAGGACCATACTTCGGAGACTATACCCCAGTAGGACACAGGGACACGCTCATGCTTTTTTTTTTTTTTTTTGCTTCTTTTAAATTCTGCGTTTAACCACTTCTGCCTTGTGACTTTCAGAGCATGTCTAGACTTAACTTCTCTTGAAAGCCGCCCACCTACTCTTCCTTTTATTCCCGAGACCAATCTCGTGTCTTTATGAAGCCACCCCCGGTCGACAGTTGAGATGAGGCTAAGTGGCGAATCCTCTTCCCTTGGTTCTGTATATGTGCTACGCAACATGTCTTGAGATTTTTAGTTACAATTAAAGGCTCCCGTTCTTTTCCTAACGCAATTCCCTGCTCTAAAGGAGAGAGAGCTCCAGCAGGAACTCTGGAACCATTTGCTTCTTCCTCCAGCTTTTAATGCCTCCCCTGCGGGGCGAAAAGGCAGCTCAGCAGCACCGGAGGCTGACACTGGAGGCGAGGCTGCTCGGCCCACTTTCCGTGCCGGGTCTGGGCGGCACTCCCACCCCCAAAGCGCAGGACTGGCTCGCGCCGCGGCTCCTCTCCAGGTTTCCGCTCGGCTCCTTCCCAGCCCACGCGCCCGGCGCTCCTGGGATTCGCGAAGGCGCCTGAGAGGGAAACTTCAGCGGCGTTTGTTGTTGGAGCTTCTCCGCCCGGAACCGCGGCGGAGAGGAAGTCTGAGCGCCTACGGGAGGCGGCGCAGCGGCCTCAGCTGAGCCCCGAAACCGCGGCACCGGCTCCTCCCCAGGACGCCCCGAGGGCACACTCGGGCTGCGACTTGAAAACAATAAACAAAAAATGGCCAAAAGTACTTTCCGTACAAAAGGCACCCACACCCTCAGGCACAATTTGCAGTTGGGTTTGCAAACGTCCTACTCCCTCCTACTTTGCAGATTAGGAAAGCACCTCCCAGGGTATTTACTAATGGTGGTGGAGGGGTGTCCCGATGCTGCTTTCTGTCCTCCGCCCTACACTTTCTTCTTCACAATTATCATCTTTGTGTGCATAGAAGGAAGGTCTTTGTACGAATTGCACAAGGCAAAGATCGTAAATCCCACAAACGTACGCAAAGCTCAGTCCTAGGGCGCCCGCAGCTTGCTTTCTTCTAGGGTGCTGGGAGGCGGGGGTCTGGCAGGCGCGGGGCAGCACCCCAGGGTGACACTCCGGCGCAGACGCAGAACCACCCCCGGTTGCTCACCTGCTCGGGCTTCCCAGGACCCCACGGCCTCGTGCGGCGCTGTTGGCGCAACCTGGAAGCCGGGCGCGGCGATCCTCGGCGCAGTCTTGCAGAGATCGGGCTTCTGGAAAGTGTACCGACCGGAATCTGCACAGCGCAGCCAAACCAAATGCTGCTGCTGGTCTCCCCTGGCACCTCCAACTTCTGCGTCCTGAGGCCGCAGCCCGGGGCTCACAGAGCGGTCGGCTCTGGTTGGAGGGCGCAGTGGCAAGAGGCTGCCAGACTCCCTGCCCCAGGTGAATGCCCAGGCAGGGCTTCCCGGTTAATAGCCTTTCATTTTCGGGCGTGTCCCTCTTCCCAGCTAGCGCCGCCCGGGAGCCGCCGAGAGATGGGACCCCGGCTGCTCCCTCTGGCGCACTGAACCTTCCTACGCGTCCGCAGGAACGAGAAAAGACATCTGCCCACCTGCTGGTTATTCGCCAAGTGATTCGAGAAACCAGAACCCCGGGGCAGCGGGGAGAAAAATAAATAAATAAATAAATAAATAAATAAAAATAACCAGGAGGCGGTCACCGCGGCCACAGGTGCAGGTAGGAACTTCGTGTTCCCGCCCTCCAGGGAACGAGATTGGATCGGGTCGCAGACGTGGCGCCAGCCTTGAGGAGTCTGATTGGAGAAAAGCGGCGCTGCGCCTCTCGCCGGACTCACTCGTCTCGAGGAGAAACGGTGGAGTCAGGAGACCGGGCGACCGGAGCTATGGGTGGGCTCCACTGGGTGAATGTCGCCGCAGCTCTCCCTCTGTCCCGACCCGGTTTTCTTTTTCTCCCCAAGTTTTATAACTTAGCAGGAGCTGATTCACACCCGGACAGAATATTGGAGAGTTTCAGGCGCCCTTAGTTGAGCTCGCCGTGTGCCAGCCGGGCGCCGTTCCAATCGCTTTCTGCGGATTAACTCATTTACTCCTCAAAACAACCCGAGGAGGTAGGTGCTATTGTTATCCTCAGGTGGCGAGGAAACCCTAGCACGGGACGGTTACGCTGCTGCTCAGAGTTGCCCGGCTGGATGGGATCTGACTCCTGCTTCCGCGGTCTGAACAACCACGTTATACCGCAGCCTGCCGGTCTCGGGCTCTTAACAGGACTGAGGATGTGCATTTCCTTCTTTTAGGTCTGGAAGTCCACGACTGTCACCCCGCTAGGGGAATATAAGTCTAACCTCGAGCCACTGCAGGAAGTAAGTAAAGGTTCTGGGAGCTTTTGCTTCTGGTCACATGGCGCTTTTTATTAGTTTGACAGAAAGGTGTTGTCGAAGAGCATATTCGCTGATGAAGGCGGAGGTGCAGCTTGCTTCATCTGCCAGGGTGCTCCTCTTTTTCAAAGAAATATTTTGATGTTAGTTCAACTCATAGACAAGCAGAACCCTCTGAAGGATGGCGTGTGGAGCCGCGGATGTCTGAGTATCTTTGTTCTGAGGACTTTCTGCAGCATAAAAGTAATGAAGATGTAATGTCTAACTCAAATAACTTGCAATATAGAATAAGTAGAATTTTTTTTTTCTTTTTTCGTGTCGGGCAACGGACCGCAACCCTCAGTGTCGCGCCCGCACCAGACCGGGACCGGCAACGGGATCGCAACCCTCAGTGTCGCGCCTGCACCTCGCTCAGCCAGTGAGCGGCTGGTCTGTATGTGGGATCCGAACCCTCAGGGGAGCGCCGCTGCACTCCAAAGCGGCGCACTGTAGCAGAGCGCCACCGGGCCGGCCCAGAATAAGTAGAAATTTTTAGAGAGTATTTCAGTGCATTAAAAAAGATAAAAATATGAATACTTTATATGACTAACTTCTTAGTTTGGGATTCT
The DNA here is from genome assembly GCF_000696425.1 of Galeopterus variegatus. Taxonomy (NCBI): domain Eukaryota; kingdom Metazoa; phylum Chordata; class Mammalia; order Dermoptera; family Cynocephalidae; genus Galeopterus; species Galeopterus variegatus. Next base: position 81,332 of record NW_007731891.1, read on the forward strand.
TTAAATTTTTTATTTTTTCTTTTCTGGCTGGAACAGGGATGGAACNTTCTTTTTTCGTGTCCGGCAACGGACTGCAACCCTCAGTGTCGCGCCCGCACCAGACCGGGACCGGCAACGGGATCGCAACCCTCAGTGTTGCGCCTGCACCTCGCTCAGCCAGTGAGCGGCTGGTCTGTATGTGGGATCCGAACCCTCAGGGGAGCGCCGCTGCACTCCAAAGCGGCGCACTGTAGCAGAGCGCCACCGGGCCGGCCCAGAATAAGTAGAAATTTTTAGAGAGTATTTCAGTGCATTAAAAAAGATAAAAATATGAATACTTTATATGACTAACTTCTTAGTTTGGGATTCTTTAAATTTTTTATTTTTTCTTTTCTGGCTGGAACAGGGATGGAACCGGGAATCCTGGTGTTAGCGCCACTCTAACCAACCGGGCTGAGCCGCCAGTGCTTTGAATTTTTATATGCACAGCAGTGTGTATTTGAAAGTGATGCATTTTTGTATATTTCTTGGCATTAGTTTTAAAGTATAAACGTTCAATCACAGCACTAGGACCAAACAAAGACAGGCCACCAACTCTGCGGGGAGGATAGGACACAATGCATTATAGTGCCATTACTTTACAGAGGAAGACATTGAATCATGGAGGAATGCCCTCATTTAAGGTGTCGTCGCCACTAGGAAGTTTTGGATCTGGGTTGCTGCATTGTTGACCATAGGGGGAGAAGAATGAAGATATTTAGGAAAAGAAATTTAGTACTACCAAATGGCTCCTCATCTAGTGTGATTTTAACATAGGGGCCAGCATTTTCTTAATAAATGAACCTCTAACTGCTGAAATAAAAAACTGATTCTCTTACATCCCCTCTCCATTTATACTCAACAGCTTTGAGTGTTTCTGTCCTGTTTGGTTGATCTAATAACAACACCTGACAAGTAACCCTTCTGTGCAATGAAGACGTTTAAGTGGAGACATAAAAGCTGAGGTGGGGGGTGGGTGAGCACTCCAGACAGGGGGGAGAGCATGCACAGAAGTCTTGAGGTGTGAAGGAGCACTGGGGATTCTAGGATTCTTGAGCAGCCAAGAAAAGGCCTGTGTGATCTGAGTGAGCATTGTGAGCTGAGGCACCACGGGAGATGGAGCTGGGAAGGCGGGTATGACCAGTCCATTCAGGACCGTAATCCCTGAAGAGGAGGTGACATGATGGGATTTGCATTTAAATATCACCGCAGTAAAGAATGGATGGTAGAGGAGATAAAATGAGCCTCCAGGGAAACCAGTTAGGAACTGCTGGAGTAGTTTAGGTGGGATATGCTGATGGCTCACAGTATGGTGTTGTCAGTGGAGGGTGAAGAGAATTAGATGGATGTGAAAGAGGTGTTGGAGGTCAAATCAACAGGGCATGATTTCATTTAATTCATATAAAAGCAGAGGCAGAGTTTGACTGGAGGTTTAAAAGGGAGAGATTTTCACAGCCTTTCTTGCAACTAGGAGTGGCCATGTGATCCAGTTGTGGCCTATAGGGCTGTAAGGAGAACTTCTAGAAATGCTTCTTCCCCAAATAAAGGGCAGACCTTCAGAGAGAAGAATATCTTTTGCCACACCCTCGATTCTTGCATTTAAGCACAGTGTGAGGATATGATGTCTGGTGTTGTAGCAACCATCTTGCAACGGTGAGGCAACAGGCATGGGAATAAAAGCCAACATGCTAAAGACGATGGCGTGCGAGTGTGGAAAGTGTCTGGGTCCTTGATGATACCAGTGATGATGTCACTGAGAGAACCCTGGAACCACCTACCTGTAGAATTCTGGTTCAGTGAGATAATACCTATTCCTATAATTTAACCACAGATTTAACACAGTTTTCTGTTACATGCAGCCAAACCCATTCCTACTTAATATAGACCATTATAGTTATAGGAAAAAATGATATGATTCAAAAGGGAAAAAAGTGGTGTCATTTTATTTTATTTTTGACCAATCTGAAAAGTTCTTCACAGAAGAAGGAGTACTTAATGAAATGTTTAAATGATGGGAAAGTTTTTAAAGGCAGAGAATGCATCTGTAAGACAAGGAAATTTCACTGAAAAGGCTTAGAGTTAAGGGAATGAATAGAGAAAGGATTGTGTGTCGTGCACAGATGAATAAACAGGGTAATTCCAAAAGATGAGGTTCATCAGATTATCTGAGATGTCATCTCTGACTTTTAAAGACAGTTTTGAATCAAAAGAGTTCAGACTTATTTTCCTCCATTGTTTGCATCTGGAACTGTAAGAATTTTGCATCTATAAAAATTTTCATAACCACCCCCATGCTAAAACACACACACACACAGAGGGTTAGTGTTGCAAATATAGTGTGTTATGTAACTATTGATCCAGCAATCATATTGTTTGGTTCTATAAAAGGAACATGGTCTGGCCCTACAGTTCTGTATTGTTAGGCTGAACCCCATACAGAGAAGATGTGTTTAAAAGTTGGTTTATCTACCCAAATAATAGTAGGTGACTTTTAATGTTACTGTATTTAAATATGTTTAGATTGGACAATGCTTACATTTCTTAATAATTTTTTATCTTGTCATTTTTATTTTTCAAAAATGTGTTGATGATTTAGGTAAGGACATCTTTTTTATTTTTCTTCTTTTTTAAAAAATAAATTCTTTTTCAGGTGAAATTTTAAGTGCAATAAATGATTACACTCAAAGATAATAGAGATTGAATTCTTAGAGGGCAAGCATTGCATACTAGGAATTAAAACCAGAATTTTATAGGTTAAACCTGGCATTTGCTGTCCTAGCAAACCCAGCATTGCACGGGAGGCTGGGAAATCAATGATTTTCCTTTTCAGCATCTAGACTGGGCAAAGGAAAAACACGATGAGAAAATTTAAAAAGTCAGGCAGAGAAAAAGAAATACCACATGTTCTCACTTATTGGTGGGAGCTAAAAAAAATAAACAAATTAATTTACCCACAAACACACACAAAAAAAACCGGGGGTGGGGGTGGGGAAGAAGATATAACAACTATACTTTTTTTGAAGTTGTTACAACAAGCAAGGAAAGGACATTCTTGGGGGGGAGGGGAGTGAGGGAGGAGGGCGGGAGGTGTCGGTGATGGGCCATAATAATCATATACATTGTATATTGACAAAATAAAAATTAAAAAAAAAAAAGTATTGCTAATCAAAGTGAAGAAAGAAAAAATCAGCTTTGCTCTTTCCATTCACAGATAACCATGGTTAATGTTTTGGTGTTAGTCATTTTGTTCTTTTTTTCCTACTATTTTCACATATTTACTCTTTGCATACTTCTCCTCTGCCTTTCCTTTTGTTTCCCTCCTTTCCTTCTTTCCTTTCTTTTATGGACACGTCTATCCTTTCAAAATGAGATATGTATCTCCCCTGTTCTTTTCCTTTATAGTCATCATTGTACTGTAGTTGACTGTTTCTTTTTCCTTTCTGTGTATTAACATCAGCATTGTTGGATTTTGTTTATAAAAATCATCAGGTTAACATGAATGCATATCTAGGAGTTCAATAATTATAGTCTCAAAATATCACTAGTCATTTCAGTTTTACGTGCCTCACCTGAGAACTTTATCTAAGCAAAGCTAATTTGTCCAGTGCAACCTCTCTCTGCAGTTCAGTCAACACCTGCCAACTCTTCTGACTCTCCCCATTCCTAGTCCCTTTGTCTCATTACCCGTGGGTCTGAATCACTGCTGTGGGAGTTGTCAGCCTCTCTGTTCACCTTCTTCAGCAAATGGTTGTCCAGTTTCTGTGTGAACAGCTCTGGTGATGAGGAACTCGCTACCTCCCAGATCCACCTCCACTGGAGGACAGTGGAGATATCTGTTGGTGCCTCTTTCTGCCAGTAAGGGCACTCCTTGGCCCTCCTGCCCCTCCTCACTAGGAACCTGTCTTTCTTCTCCCCTTGTTAGTCTGGCTCTCAGATGTGTTACCTACACTTGGCTGTCTCCATTTCTCACCCTAACTCACTCCAGTCTGGCATCTGCCCACCACTTCCACTAACATGGCTTCTCTAAGGTCCCTGGATTTAGAGGACATGTGTCAATCCTCATTTTTTTTTTTGTCTTTTGTCTTTTTTCCGTGTCCGGCAACGGATCGCAACCCTCAGT